>NC_056732.1:1840171299-1840289869 GCF_019279795.1 Protopterus annectens | reverse complement strand
GCTGTACTGCTGCTTAACACATTGCCAACAGTAAAATGACTTATAGTTATATACTCAGAGAAACTGTACAAAGTGCAGCACAAAAGTCAGAACAATGCACTAAAACAAAACACTGGAGCTCATACTAGTTAAACCTGCTAGAAACCAGAACTGTTAACAGTGCTGTACTGCTGCTTAACACATTGCCAACAGTAAAATGATTTATAGTTATCTACTCAGAGAAACTGCATAAAGTGCAGCACAAGAGTCAGAACAATGCACTAAAACAAAACACTGGAGCTCATGCGAACACTGGAGCTCATACTAGTTAAACATGCTAGAAGCCAGAACTGTTAACAGTGCTGTACTGCTGCTTAACACATTGCCAACAGTAAAATGACTTACAGTTATATACTCAGAGAAACTGTATAAAGTGCAGCACAAGAGTCAGAACAATGCAGTAAAACAAAACACTGGAGCTCATGCCAACACTGGAGCTCGTACTAGTTAAACCTGCTAGAAGCCAGAACTGTTAACAGTGCTGTACTACTACTTAACACATTGCCAACAGTAAAATGACATAGTTATATACTCAGAGAAACTGTATAAAGTGCAGCACAAGAGTCAGAACAATGCACTAAAATAAAACACTGGAGCTCATGCCAACACTGGAGCTCATACTAGTTTAACATGTTAGAAGCCAGAACTGTTAACAGTGCTGTACTGCTGCTTAACACATTGCCAATAGTAAAATGACTTATAGTTATATACTCAGAGAAGCTGTATAAAGTGCAGCACAAGAGTCAGAACAATGCATTAAAACAAAACACTGGAGCTCATGCCAACACTGGAGCTCATACCAGTTAAACCTGCTAGAAGCCAGAAAGTACAGTTGTGTACCTACCGTAAATGTAGATGTTCGAGTGTATTCACTGTTGCAGTCATTATACTTGGGTTATCCGGCCATCAGGCGGTCCCACAGTCGGCCAGAGTTCCAAAGTCTTGGCTCGGCATCGGTTGCTGTCACTTCTTCCCTGACGTCAGAGCGCCAGGGGTATATAAGATGCAGCCGACGCCATTTTCTTCAGTTTTTCTTGCCCCAGATGTCAGTTGCCCTCAAATAGGTAGGCAATACATATTGCTAATAAAACATACATAAAAAAAAAAAAACCCTTCAGCTACAAGCAAATACACCACATAGGCTATATAGGATAGAAAGGTATAGATAGGTCCCAGCCAAGAAAGTGGGGATGGAGGGAGGGTAACCTGGACTACAACAGTGAATAAACTCGAACATCTACATTTATGGTAGGTACACAACTGCACTATGTTCATCGTGTTTCACTGTTGCAGTCATTACACTTGGGAAGAATCCCAAAGCTGAGGTAGGGTGGCTGGGTCTAAGTAGGATTAGGAGAAGCTATGAGGCCCTGCAGTACTGCAGTGGCGAAGCCTGCTCTGGATTTAGAGTAAAGAGGCAAGTGGTAATGCTTGGTAAAGGTGTGCACTGAACTCCAAGTTGCCGCCTCCAAAATGTCCTTGGTTAGTACTCCTCTGAGGAAGGCTGCTGAAGTGGCTGCTGCCCTGGTAGAATGTGGCCTAATGCTGTTAGGCACTGGCTTTCCATGTTGAGCATAGCAGAAATGAATGCAGTGTCCTATCCATTTTGAAATAGTCTGCTTTGAGATAGCTTTCCCTTGTAATCCTGCAGCATATGCTACAAACAGTTGCTCGGTTTTTCTGAGAGCTTTTGTTTTGTCCAAGTAGAAGCGTAAATGCCTGTGTATGTCCAAAGTATGCAGAGGTCTCTCCCCTTTATTCTGGGGGTTTGGGAAGAATGTTGGCAAACAAATGGTTTGGTTAAGAGCCACACTGGATACCACCTTTGGCATAAATGTTGGGTTTGTCCTTAGAGAAACCCTGTCCTGATGAAAAATGATAAAAGGTTCCACTGCCATTAAGGCCTGTAGCTCTGAGACTCTTCGTGCTGAAGTTATTGCTAGGAGCAGAGCAATCTTCCATGATAAAATTTTTATATCCGCTGTACTGGCTGGTTCAAAAGGAGGTAAAGTGAGTTTTTCCAAGACAAAGTTGAGGTCCCAAGGAGGTATTGGTGCTCTCCAGGGGGGGTCTTATGTTTTTAGCCCCTCTGAGGTACTGCCTTAGTAATGGATGAGAGAAAATAGGAGGCTCCATGTTATAATGAGCTGAAATGGCAGAGGCATGAATCTTAATTGATGAAAAGGACAGACCTTTGTCCAACATCTCAGTTAGGTATTGTAAAATCTGAGGGATATTTGGAACAATTGTGTTAAAGCCTTGTGCCTGGTTCCAGGCGCAGAATCTTGTCCATTTGTCTGCATAAGATTTCCTGGTGCTGGGCCTCCTGGCCTCCAGAATGACATCCATAACAGCTTTAGAGAGAGATGAGGTTTGAGTGGCTATGTTATCTGCCATGCAGCCAGATTTAAGGTTCTGAGTTGGCTGTGCATAATCTGATTGTTTTGTTGAGTGAGAAGTTGAGGAATTTGTGGTAAAGTCCAGGCTGGGCCTTGAGCCAAGTTCTTTAAGACTGGGTAGCAGTGTTGGCGTGGCCAGTCTGGGGCAATCAGGATAATTTTTGGTCTCTCTTGTCTGACTTTTAGGAGCACCTTGGGAAGGATAGGCAGTGGTGGGAAGGCATAAACTTTTAGTGTCTTCCAGCTGAATGAGAGAGCATCCACTTTCCATGCTTGTGGGTGGTAAGTTCTTGTGCAGAATTTCTGTAGTTGGCAGTTGAGAGGGGAGGCAAAAAGATCTATGTCCGGGCATCCCCATTTCTTTGTTATCATGATGAAGACCTCTGGGTTTAGTTTCCACTTGTGAGTATCCATGAGGTTTCTGCTTAGTTCGTCTACCAGAGTATTTTTCTTTCCTGGCAGGAATTGTGCTTGCAGATGAACTTGGTAGGTCAGTGCTGTGTTCCACAAGGTCATAGTTTTCCTGCAAAGGGGGTATGAGTGCATGCCCCCTTGCTTGTTTACGTACCACATAACTGTGGTGTTGTCCGTCTTTAGCAGTAGTTGTCCTGGATGCAGTAGGTCCTTGAAAGCTGTCAGGGCATTCTGTACAGCCAACATCTCTTTTTGATTGATGTGAAGATGCATTTGGCCTGCGGACCACTTGCACTGAATACATTTTCCTGCCATGTGTGCCCTCCAGGCATAATCCGATGCATCTGTTGTCAGTGTTTGCCTGGCTGTGGGTAAAGTGAAAGGCTGCCCCTTGTTGTGGTGACAGGCTTGTGCCCACCATCAAAACTCCTTCTGCAGGCAAGGAATAAGAGTTATTATTGCTTCCAAGCTGTGGCAATGTTGAGTCCAAACACTTTTTAGATACCATTGTAACTTCCTCATATGCAGTCTTGCATATGGAATTAGTAGAATGCAGGATGCCATGAACCTCAAAGCCTGCAGAATTTTTCTTGCAGGTAGCTGGGTTTTTGTTGCCATCATTTGAAAGTAATGAGTCAGTTGCTTTTGTTTGTCTGGCGTGAGATAAACCATCTGGGCTGTTATATTCAAGCTTGCACCCAGGAATATTATCTCTTGAGAGGGCACTAGTTTTGACTTCTCTTCATTTACTGTGTACCCTAGGCCAACTAGTAATCTTTTTACAAACGCCAGATGCTTTAGTAGCATGTCCTTGCTCTCTGCTTGAATAAGGCAGTCATCCAAGTAAGGATATATTTGAATTCCTTTTTGTCTGCAAAATGCAATCACTGTTGCCAGGCATTTTGTGAAGACCCTGGGCGCAGTAGATAAGCCAAAGGGCAGTGCAGAGAATTGGTAATGCATTGTGCCAGCTATGAATCTGAGGTATCTTCTGCAATTTTGTCTGATTGGGACATGCAGGTATGCCTCTTTGAGGTCCAAAGTAACAAGCCAAGCCTTCTTGCCCAGCATGGGAAGAACTTGCTCTAGTATCAACATTTTGAATTTGGGCACGTCCAGGTGAGTATTTAGAGTAGACAGATCCAGTATGGGTCTCCAGGCTTTGTCCTTACTGGGAACCAGGAACAGTTATGAGTAAAATCCTTGTCCTTGTTCTTGCTGAGGTACTTTTTGAATTGCTCTCATGTCCATGAGAGCTGTAATCTGTTTTTGTGCCTCTGCCCATTGATTTTGTGGCAGGTCCGGCATTCCTTTTGACCTTGGCAGGCTGTGAAAATGGAACCTGTAACCGTGGGTGACAATATTTAGTACCCATTTGTCCTGGGTGATAATGTGCCAGTTTTGTGAAAAAAGTGCTAGCTTTCCTCCTAAAGGAGCTGCCAAAAGATAAGTGCTTGGCTCCTGTAAAGGGAAGTCATTGTGACTGTTTCCTGTAAAGTTGTGACTCGTCTTCTCCTCCTTTGGGAGTTGAAGCACCCTATTGTCTAGGTCTGTAAGAGCCTTGTGGCTGAGATCTGCCTCTTGGGCATCTGTATCTGCCTCTTTGAGGCTTATCTGACACTGGAAAGGACCAATTTGTAGAAGGCCAATTTCTGCTAAATCTAGGTAGCTGTACCTGTAAGAAATCCTTTACTGTCTGCATAGATTTTTCCTTATCCTCCATTTTCTTTAATACCTCTTCTGCCTTAACACCAAACAAAGTGTCGTCCTGTAAAAGAGCATCCAATTATTTGGCTTTAACATGATCAGGTAAACTTTGTTCTTTTAACCAAGCATGCCTTCGAATGACAGATCCTGTAACTGCGGCTCTACAAGAAGCCTCTAATTAATCAAAACCACATTGCAGAGTATGTTTTCCCACTTGTTCAGCTGCATGCAATAAATCCTGCATTTCCTTATTGTCAGGACATTCTGAGTTTGCAAACATTTTCTGTTTTAACAGAGACATTAAGTATTGTTGGTATTTCAGCATGTGAAACTGGCAGTTCAAAGCCCTTACTGCTAACGTTGCAGAAGTGTAAACTTTTTCCACCATCTGTCCACTGTTCTAGAATTCCTGTCAGAGGGGACTGGGTTTTTTGTAGTGGAAGCTTTTACCCCTTTGGGACCCTGAGAAATAGTTTCTGGGTCAGCAGCAGGGTTTTTATAAAGAAATTTATGGGAGTCTGGGACCCTGCAGTACCTATCTGGCTTGAGTGGTACTGGGGGTAAAGAATCAGGAGACAAACTAGGTTCAGCAAAAACATTGTCAACAATATCCAACACAGGGGGTACAGCAAGGGGCCTGTGTTGAAGCAGTAATAACAAATCTCTGAGCCTTTTCTTAGATTCTGAGTAATCCTGGCTTTCACAATGAAAATGCTCCCTCATGGTGTGCAAAGTTTCCCCAAAAGAGTAATCCTCAGGAGGAGAGGCTGAAGGGATAGACTCTTCAGCATCAGAATCCTCATAGGGAGGGAGAGAGTATCTCTGGTCTGAAGAGGAGTCAGAGGAAATAGAAACCTGATCAGGGGATTCATAGTCTGCATCCTGCCTAGGCCTTTTATCAGGAGGGGGATGGGAACCCCTGATCAAAGTAATTAGGTCTTCGGCCATTTTGAGCATCTGTTTCTTAGGCATGAATGACTGTCTAGGAGAATGCTATACTTGTTTCTTTGTTTGAAATAATGTTTTAGACTTCGCCTTTGCTGCTGTAGTTGGTTTGATAGTAAGCTGTGAAGGTCTGAAAACACCCTCAGAAGCTGATGCCTTCTTAGCGGCTCCGGAACCATCTGAGGGAATTGTTTCCGTAAGCCCAATACCTTGAGTTTCCAGAGGCCTAGTTGTCTCCATGTGGGAGTTGGAGGTGGCCTGTGGCACTGAGGCAGCGGGTGTCAGGGGCTGCGAAAGCGCCTCACTGAGAACCGGTGACTGGCCTAGAAGAGGCTTCGTCATCGGTTTTGGACCTCGGATGCTTGTCCTTTTCCTGTCTTTGCGTTTCTTATGAATTCCAGTCGTCGGTTGTTCCGACGGCATTACATAGTTAAACCTACGGCCAAAGTAATGCAATGCAAAATCAAACCGATGCTTAATAGTGCGTTTGTTGAATCTAGCAAAAAACTGACAACTAGTCACGTTGTGATCAGGGCCTAGGCAAGGAATACAGTAAGAGTGAAAGTCCTTATGAGGTATTTGCTTCCCACAAGAAATACAATTGTTAACTTTTACTGACATCGGTCTGGAGCAAGAAAAAGTTTCCCCAATGGGGTACTTAGCTTTATTGAAGACTTTGGTCTGAAATTCGAATTTGAAAATCTCAGGAGTTGGCCGACCGGCACTTGCAAACGGCTTTTGCTTTGGGCACCGCGCGGCAAGAAAGACTGAAGAAAATGGCGTCTGTTGCATCTTATATACCCCTGGCGCTCTGACGTTAGGGAAGAGGCGACAGCAACCGACGCCGGACCAAGACTTTGGAACTCTGGCCGACTGCGGGACCGCCTGACGGTAGGATAACCCAAGTGTAATGACTGCAACAGTGAAACACGATGAACATCTGTTAACAGTGCTGTACTGCTGCTTAACACATTGCCAATAGTAAAATAACTTACAGTTGTATAATCAGAGAAACTGTATAAAGTGCAGCACAAGAGTCAGAACAATGCGCTAAAACAAAACACTGGAGCTCATGCCACACTGGAGCTCGTACTAGTTAAACCTGCTAGAAGCCAGAATTGTTAACAGTGCTGTACTGCTGCTTAACACATTGCCAACAGTAAAATGACTTATAGTAATATACTCAGAGAAACTGTACAAAGTGCAGCACAAAAGTCAGAACAATGCACTAAAACAAAACACTGGAGCTCAAACTAGTTAAACCTGCTAGAAACCAGAACTGTTAACAGTGCTGTACTGCTGCTTAACACATTGCCAACAGTAAAATGATTTATAGTTATATACTCAGAGAAAAGTACAGTTTTGTACCTACCATAAATGTAGATGTCCGATAGGTATGCATCTGCAGTCCTAACATATGGGCTGTCCTGCCTCAGGCAGCCCTTCGGTCGGCCGGATTCCAAAGTCTGGGTCTGGCCTCGGCTGATGTCGCACTTCACCCGACGTCATAGCTGCTGTGGTATAAAGGCATCAGCCGACGCCATTTTCCTCAGTGTTTCTTGCCCCGGATGCCAGGTGCCCTCTAGGAAGGCTAAATTTGGATAAATGCAAATAATTCCAAACAGTAGAGAGCCAAAAAAAAAATATATATATATATATATATATATATATATATATATACATATATACAAAACAAATACACCATAATAAATTCCCCCAGCTAGCTAAAAGAGGGTAAGTACCCTAGGAATACCACAGAGGGGAAGGAGGGTGGGTAATCCTGACTGCAGATGCATACCTATCGGACATCTACATTTATGGTAGGTACAAAACTGTACTATGTCCTTCAAGGATGCATCTGCAGTCCTAACATACGAGTAGAATACCATAGCCAAACTGGGGGAGGAGGCACTAAGATAAAGATGGTGTAGTCAAGATCCCTTGCAACACAGCAGTTGCAAAACCTGCTCGGGATCTGGAGTATAAAGGAAGGTTATAATGCTTGGCAAATGTATGCACGGAGCTCCATGTAGCAGCTTCTAAAATGTCTTTGGTAGCCACTCCTCGTAGGAAAGCTGTAGTGGTGGCTGTAGCTCTTGTGGAATGAGGTCTGATATTTTCAGGAGTTGTCTTTCCATGAAAAGAGTAGCAAAAGCGAATGCAATTTCCTATCCATTTTGAGATTGTCTGTTTTGAAATTGCTTTTCCTTGCATTCCTGTTGCATATGCTACTAGAAGCTGGTCAGTTTTTCTGTTGGTCTTAGTTCTGTCCAGATAGTAGCGTAATTGTCTGTGCACATCCAAGGTATGTAGCAGTCTTTCCCCCCTGTTCTGTGGGTTGGGGAAAAAAGTAGGTAAATGAATCGCTTGGTTCAATGATACTCTGGAGACCACTTTTGGCATAAAAGTAGGGTTAGTTCTCAGAGACACTCTATCCTGATGGAAGATAAGGAAGGGCTGTACTGCCATTAATGCCTGTAATTCAGATACCCTTCTTGCTGAAGTGATTGCTAGCAGGAAAGCAGTTTTCCAAGACAAGAACTGTAAATCTGCTGTTGCTGCTGGTTCAAAAGGGGGAAGCGTTAACTTTTCCAGCACAAAGTTGAGATCCCATGTAAGTAAAGGTGGTTTCCTTGGAGGCTTTACATTTTTGATTCCTCTCAGGAACTGCCTGAGTAGAGGATGAGAGAAGACAGAAGGATCCATGTTGTATTCTGCTGAAATTGCTGATGCATGAATCTTAATGGAGGAGTAGGACAGGCCATTGTGGAACAGTTCTGCTAGGTATTCCAGGATGTGTGCTATGTTTGCCAATGAGACATTTTCTCCTTTTGCTGCACTCCAAATGAGGTATCTTTTCCATTTGGCTGAATAAGTCTTCCTTGTGGAGGGTCTGCGAGCCTCCAGGATAATGTCCTTAACCCTCTGAGATAAATCTGGTTTATTTTGTTTTATGCAATATTCCAAGCAGCTAGCTGCAGTGTTTTTAAGTTTGGATGTAGGATCTTGTAGTTGTTCTGTGTTAGAAGTAAGGGACATAGAGGTAGAGGCCACGCGTGTGTCCGAGACATGCTTCTCAGTAGCGGGTACCAATGTTGGCTCGGCCAGTCTGGAGCTATCAGGATTACCCTTGGCTGATCCTCTTTGATCTTCAGTAGGACTTTGTACATCAAAGGAAGAGGTGGGAATGCATATGCTGTCAGGTTTTTTACAGCTGAAGGAAAGGGAGTCCACCCTCCAAGCAAGTGGGTGGTATGCTCTTGTGCATAATTTCTTCAATTGGTGGTTGTGTGGGGAGGCAAACAGGTCTATCTCTGGTAGTCCCCATTTCTTTGTTATGGTTTTGAAGATATCTGGATGCAGCATCCATTCGTGAGCATCCGTGGTAGTTCTGCTTAAGGCGTCTGCTAGTGAATTTTCTTTTCCTGGTACAAATCTGGCCTGGAGTTGAATGTTGAGATTCAGGGCCACATTCCACAGGTCCATTGCCATCTGGCATAGAGGATATGAGTGTGTACCTCCCTGTTTGTTGATGTACCACATGACTGTGGTATTGTCCGTCCTTATCAGCAGGTGACCTTGTTGAAGGAATGGTCTGAATGCCTGGATTGCATGTTTCACTGCCAGCATCTCCTTTTGATTTATGTGTAGATTCAGCTGGTCTTGGGACCATAGGCCTTGTATACACTTGTCCACCATGTGTGCCCCCCAGCCTAGGTCTGAGGCGTCCGTGGTGATGGTCTGGCTTGGATGAGATTTGTCGAAAGGCAATCCTCTGTTCAACTGACAGGCCTGAGCCCACCACAGGAATTCTTGCTTCAGGCATGGAATTATTGGAATCTGGGCTTCTAGACTCTGCTTGTGTTGAGACCATATATTCCTTAGGTACCATTGCAACTTTCTCATATGCAGCCTGGCATGCGGAATCAATATTATGCAGGATGCCATGTAACCCAGGGCTTGCAGGACTTTCCTTGCAGTAAGCTGAGTTTGTGTTGTTAATGTCATGAAATAGACTGGTAGTTGCTTTTGTTTTTCTTCTGTGAGAAAAGCCATCTGAGTTGATGTATCCAGTTCTGCACCCAAGAATGTTATCCTTTGGGATGGTACTAGTCTTGACTTTTGCATGTTGACTGTGTATCCCAAGGCTTGCAACAGTTGTATGACCTTTTCCAAATCTTTTGTTAATTTTGTCTTGTTGTCCGCTTGTATTAGGCAGTCGTCCAGGTATGTGTAAATTTGAATTCCCTGAAGCCTGCAATGAGCAATTACTGATGCCAGACATTTCGTGAATACTCTGGGCGCAGTAGATAAGCCAAAGGGCAATGCTGAGAATTGATAATGCTCTGATCCTGCAAGAAATCTGAGGTGTCTTCTGCAATCTGGTCATATAGGGACGTGCAGGTATGCCTCCTTGAGATCTAGAGTCACCAGCCAAGACTCCTTGCCCAGCATGGGAAGAAGTAGCTGGAGGGTCAGCATTTTGAATTTTGGGACAATGAGGTATGTGTTCAGAGCGGACAAGTCGAGAATAGGTCTCCATTGATTTTCTTTTCTTGGTACAAGGAAAAGCCTGGAGTAAAATCCTTGGCCTTGTTCCATAGGCGGTACCTTTTCTATAGCTCTCATCCTTAGTAAGTTGTTGATTTGTCTTAGAGCGTCTGTTTTTTGGCTTGGTGGTAGGTTTGGCATTCCTCTCTTTTTTGGTAGAGTGTGGAAGTGAAACCTGTAGCCTTTGTCTATTGTTTGTAAAGTCCATTTGTCTCCTGTAATGTAATGCCAGTTTACGGAAAATAAGGCTAGTTTTCCGCCCAAGGGTGTTTCCAGTTGTTCCCTGGTAGGTGGAATCAGAGCCAAGTCATTGTGTCTGTCCTGTGGAAGTGGTTGTAGTTGAATCTGTGGCAGTACTTCTCTGGTTGTTAGGCTGCCACTGACGTCCCCTGTAGGCACCCCTGGATTGACCTCTGCCTCTTGGGTGTCTATTTCTGCCTCTCTGTGCTCTGGAGGTGTCTGGAAAGGACCAATTCTTCGAAGGCCAATTTCTGCTAAACCTCGGAGGTTGGACCTGTAAGAAATCCTTGACTGTTTGGACAGATTTTGCTTTTTCTTCCACCTTCTTTAGAACCTCCTGTGCAGGGGAGCCAAACAAACTTTGTTTCTCCATAGGAGCATCTAGGAGTTTTGACTTAACATGGTCTGGTAAGGATTGTTCTTTTAATCAGGCATGCCTTCTAATCACTGTTCCAGTCATAGCTGATCTAAAGGAAGCCTCCAGTGCATCATAGCCACATTTTAAGAAATGGTTACTGACCTGCTGAGAGTTATGTACCAAATCCTGAAGGGACTTGCGGTCTATAGGTTCAGGAGAGGACAGTTTTTTATTTAGCTGGTCTAACAAAAATTCCTGGTACTGAATCATGTGAAATTGACAGTTTAAGGCCCTGGCCGAAAGAGTAGCAGAAGTATAAACCTTTTTACCCCATCTCTCTAATGCTCTAGATTCCCTTTCAGAGGGGAGAGGGTTTTTGGCAGAGGCAGCTGCCACAGCTTTGGGGCCCTGTGAAATGGTTTCAGGATCTGCAACAGGAGCCTTATACAAATGGTAGTGTGTGTCCGGGACCCTGTAATATCTATCAGGCTTGGCAGGGGCCGGAGGAAGAGAATCAGGGGCAGTACAGGCATCATTATATGCATCATCAACAACTGTTAGTACTGGAGGAATGGCTAAAGGCCTATGCTGTGGTAAATGTAAAAAAGTCCTTAGCCTTTTCCTTGAATCTGAAAAATCCTGGCCCTGCCATTGAAAGTGTTCCCTCATAGCATGTAAGGTTTCCCCAAAAGAAAATTCTTCAGGAGGAGAAGCAGAAGGAATGGAGTCTTCTGCATCAGAATCCTCATAAGGTGAATATGGGTCTTCCTGAGGGTCTGAAATATCTGAGTCATCCGAGGAATAGTCTGTAGAAACAGGTTCCAGGGGTTCAGTTCTAGGCCTCTTATCTGGAGGGGGTTGAGAGGCCCTGTCTGGGTGAGGTTGGGATCCCCTGTTCAAAGAAATGAGATCCTCAGCCAGGCTGAGCATTTGGGATCTAGAGGTAGGCCTGTGTGAGGGAGTTTTAGCAGGTAAGGCCTTAGAAGATTTAGCTGCTTTAGCCCTGGAAAAAGCCTTGATAGACATAGATGCAGGGGGTCTAGCAGCCCCACGTGCAGGGGTAGATATGTCTAAAGGAATAGTATCTGATAAATCCTGGGTGCCTGCTTCAGTAGGGGTAATTTCAGTAGCAGATTCAGCCATGCTCTGTGAGGCCTCGGCTATCGGAGGCATGCTTTCGGCCGAAGGAAGAACCGAGGACTCAGTTTCAGCCGAAACCGCGGACCGCGAGTGTCGGTCCTTTTCCTTACGCTTTTTAGCTAATTGTGTAGTCGGAGTCTCCGACGGCATTTTGTATGCAAAAGCGGGACCAAAAAACTCCTCTGCAAACTCCGCCCGATGTCTAAGCGTCCGTCAGTTGAAGGAAGCACAGGCTAGACAAGCTGATACGTCGTGGTCTGGGCCTAAACAAGGAAGGCAGTAAGAGTGGAAATCCTTATGAGGTATTTGTTTCCCACAAGTTAAACAATTATTTACTTTGTCTGACATCGGCTGAGGCAAGAAAGAGTCCCCAATGGGGTACTTAGCTTTTTAGAAGTCTTCGGTAGTAGAAATCTCTGGATCTGACCGACCGGCACTTGCGAACAGCTTCTGCTTCGGGCACCGCGCGGCAAGAAAGACTGAGGAAAATGGCGTCGGCTGATGCCTTTATACCACAGCAGCTATGACGTCGGGTGAAGTGCGACATCAGCCGAGGCCAGACCCAGACTTTGGAATCCGGCCGACCGAAGGGCTGCCTAAGGCAGGACAACCCATATGTTAGGACTGCAGATGCATTCTTGAAGGACATCTGTATAAAGTGCAACACAAGAGTCAGAACAATGCACTAAAACAAAACACTGGAGCTCATGCCAACAGTGGAACTCGTACTAGTTAAACCTGCTAGAAGCCAGAACTGTTAACAGTGCTGTACTGCTGCTTAACACATTGCCAGTAGTAAAATGACTTACCGTTATATACTCAGAGAAACTGTATAAAGTGCAGCACAAGAGTCAGAACAATGCGCTAAAACAAAACAGTGCAGCTCATACTAGTTAAACCTGCTAGAAGCCAGAACTGTTAACAGTGCTGTACTGCTACTTAACACATTGCCAATAGTAAAATGACTTACAGTTATGTACTCAGAGAAACTGTATAAAGTGCAGCACAAGAGTCAGAACAATGCACTAAAACAAAACACTGGAGCTCATGCCAAAAGTGGAGCTCATACTAGTTGAACTTGCTAGAAGCCAGAACTGTTAACAGTGCTGTACTGCTACTTAACACATTGCCAATAGTAAAATGACTTACAGTTATATACTCAGAGAAATTGTATAAAGTGCAGCACAAGAGTCAGAACAATGTACTAATACAAAACAATGGAGCTCATGCCAACACTGGAGCTCATACTAGTTAAACAGAAATAAGCAACTTCTCACCAAAGCAGCAAAGATTTCAATAGCAAATTCCTACCTTATCTCCACCCTACTCTATGCCTCTCCAATATATACCAACCTAAGGCAATGCGATCTAAACAAGCTAGAGACCTGCTACAACAAAATCGCCAAATTCACCACAGGGGCATCCTACCATAGTCACCACTGTCTCTCACTTGCTGAATTGGGCTGGCTTGAACTCCCTCACCTCCTTCAATGGTATCAACTCTCACTCGCTCACAAACTAGTAAACCATCCACTAAATGTCCCATCCCTCCAGAATCTACTCCAACCCTATCACACCACCAGACCACTAAGATCCAGCAACAAAAATCACTTGCAGATCACTAAAGCCAATAACTCTGCTGGTGGAGCACTATTCTCTTGCACCATAGCCAAATTATGGAACTCCCTCCCACCCACAATTACCTCCATACCATCATGCACCCACTTCAAAACTTTATTAAAAGCGCACCTAAAAACATGCTGGCTATGCCCTTGCAACTCCCACTCTAATATCACCCACCCCATCCAACCACTACCTTTCTTTCCACTCCACTAACTACCTTGATTATAGCAAGCTCAGATGCTCATAAGCCAGTACTTATTATACAGCAGGAACTTCTTCTTGTAACATTTGTTAATGTCTGTTATGTACTTCACAGATAAAGATTCTAGTTGTCTACTGATGTACTATGTTCTTCATCGGTAAATATGTTGTAAGTAATTGCTATGTAAATTGTTAATCGCTATGTAATCCAATGTAACTACTGTCTGTTTATTTTAACTATGGAGCTTTTCTCCCCGGGCCTCCACTGAAAATGGACCTATGCCAAGTCGGACACTCCCGGTCAACAAATATAAATAAATAAATAAAATAAACCTGCTAGAAGCCAGAACTGTTAACAATGCTGTACTGCTGCTTAACACATTGCCAACAGTAAAATGACTTATAGTTATATACTCAGAGAAAACAGCATTCAAAAACTTAGAATATTTAAGCTGGATACATAACTGGTGTCTATTTTAAAATAAGGCAAGAAATATACGTTTTACAAGGAAACAGATCCAGTACTTATTATTAATGCCCACCCCTCCAGACACGTCTAAAGGACAGTTTCCCATGCTTTCTCCTATTAACCTGGTGAACTTGTGCATCCTTAGGCAATGTAGCAACTGCCTCATGTACACCGACAACCCTCTCCTCTTACCTCCCAACACTCAGACTTGCGAGAGATGCACTTATATATCCAAATTGGAAGCCACGCACTCTCCAGCCAAAACCGGAATAGCTGGTCAAGAGGAGAAGGTCAACACTTGCACCACACCACATGGAACACATAGCCCTCCAGAACACACACCAGCACTGCCTTCACATAAAAACATAAACCACACACCCACCTCCGTGGAGGCTCTTGATAAAAATCTACCCAAACAGCAGAGACCTCCAAGGCAGAAATGCACTCGACCACCACAACACAACACTAATCACGAGACATATAACTCTCCTAAACAGTGTGCCACTCAACCAAAACCCCTAAGGCATAACAGCATGCCCAACACACTAGTCATAGGTGACTCAATAGTGAGGCACACTGACATCCCACTCACTAGGTTGAATAAGGAGAAAGTAACAGTCAACTGTCTGTCAGGTGCGAGGATCCAGCACATAATGCATGCACTCAGGTCCCTCAACAGCAGGTACAAATATTACTCTGTCATTGTACACGTGGGTGTGAATAACCTGAGACATACCTCCCTGGACTACATGAAAAGAAACATGGAGGATTATGTAGCCCAGGCAGGTATGAACCTAGCCCTAAGCAGCATTCCACCATCACCCAGAATGATACTACAGTACAAGCATAAAATGACTGATTTCAACATTGGCTAAGTTTCTGTTGTCATTCTAAGGGGATCCAGTATCTGTCTGCCTGGGATGACATGATTGACAGACCTTGATACTTTGCCAGAGATGGCCTGCATCTGTCACCTCTGGGCTTCTGGATACTGGCCAAGGCTCTTACCACCCCTATAGTGCCTTTTTTAGGCGATGTTCCAAAGACCAAATTACCACTGTAATAGATACAAACAAATGCAAACTGAGGGTCATGCTGCTCAATGCTAGAAGTCTAAATCTCAAAATGCACTCACTCAAAGCACTCCTTAAAATGGAAAACATCGACATTTGTGCTGTAACAGAGACCTGTTTCATGGCAGCAGAAAGCACCCCTGCACTACCAGGCTATAACTCATTCCACACCTTTTGGCCTCAGAACTTGGACTGAAGCTCCAAAGGCAGTGGTGTTTCCATACTCAAAGGATATGCACACCTCTAGACTGGTAGCCCAACATAATGCATCAGAGATATTTCAGGTGCAACTAACATTGGGTAAGACACTGATTCAGGTCGCAGCCTGCTATAGGTCCCCAACCCTGTCGCAAGACTCACACTCCACGTTCCAAAGCACCCTGAAGAATATTAGGGTTCAATTTAACGCTCTGTTACTAAGCAACTTTAACTACCCCTCCATTAACTGGTAAAACTAGTCATGTACCAATACACTTGCTCAACGTTTCCTGGAGTTCATTAATTCCAACGCCCTGGACCAGCTCGTTGTTACCCCCACTAGATGTAGCAACATCCTTGACCTGGTCATTACTAACATGGGCGACGGTTGTTCTACACCAATAGTCAGCTCTTCCCTGGTTAGATCTGACCACAAACAAATCACCTTGGAAATCCACATCCCCCCCACCCAAAGGTAACCACAATGAAAAACTTCTCCAAAGCTAACTTTGGGCTTCTAAAAACAGAGGTGGCTAGCTTCACGACACCCATGCAAATGGAGAATAGTTGCATGACCGCCGAATCACACACCAATGCACTGTACAAACATAAATGCATGGATCTCGCCATACCCAATAGAATCAAGAAGGTCTCCTTCAAAAAAAAGGAAGCCAATCTGATGGTTCCCTTCCGTAAACAAACTCTACAACAGGAGGAGGAAACTGATGCAGAATAAGGTGAAGTTCCAAGAGTGGAAAAGCTCCCTCAACCAATCCTCTAAAGCTAGCTGTGAAAACAGAATTGCAGCAGATATTAAATACAACCACAAGGCCTTCTACAGTTATGTAATGAATCTCCACGACTATACCCAGATTTGCTCTGAGCTAATGCACAATGGTACCTCCTATACTGAGCCAACAGATTTTGCCAATATACTGGCCGACAGATTCAGTGCCAACTTTACCCCCCTCTCTCCCCCCAAAATGACCAATCACAATACTAGTAGATTGCCAGGCACCCAGTATTACTGCTGCACAGGTTAAAACAGCGCTGTCCAAGGCCAAGAATACAGTTTCTATGGGACCTGACAATATCCCTGGTTGTGTTCTACATGAACTATAGAGTGAACTGGCACCTCACCTGTGTGCCCTGTTCAATCACAGCCTCACCTCAGGCTCTGTCCCTACCAAATGGTGCACTGTTATAGTCATCCCTCCATCCACAAAGGAGGAGTGACTACAGACCCTGGGAACCACTGTCCCATTAGCCTGATGAGTCTGATATGCAAAGGTATGGAACGCATCATCATGGCCCTAATAAACAAGAATACAGGGAATCTCCAAACTCTGGATCCCACACAGTTTGGTTTTGTGAAGAGTAGATCATGCATGCTCAACTTGGTTGACTTCTTTGAGTCAGTCACCAGAGCTATGGATGAAGGCAAATTGGTTTATACAGCCTACCTTGATCTGGCCAAGGTCTTTGATACCATTCCCCACTCAGGAATCATATAAAAACTCACTAAGCTAGGCATCGACCTCTATATCACTAGGTGGGCTGCAAACTGGCTCACAGATAGAATCCACAATGTAAAAGTAGCTGACTCCAAGTCAGACTACCGACCTGTTACAAGTGGAGTCCCACTGAGTTCGGTCCTGGATCCTCTCCTGTTTGGTATCTACTTCTCTGAAGTCCAGGCCAACATGAAGGGACTCTAGCTGACAAAGTTCACAGACGATTGCAAGTTGGGAGCTATTACTCCCCAAGTGATGTTGACATCCTACAGAATGACCTCACTAAGACCAACGACTGGTGTCAGAACCATGGCCTTAAGCTCAATGCCAAAAAAATGTGTCATCATCCCCTTTGGGAAAAACCTGGTTACCATGAATTACCACATTGATGGTAGTCCACTGAACGTAGAAGGCATTATAAGAGATCTGGAAACACAGTTTGACAGCATCCTCTCTTTTGATCACCACATTGCCACTGTGGTCAGAAAGTCTTCTATGTGGCACATCTCATTATTAAGGGTTTTACATCTAGGAAGAAAAAGGTCACTGTCTCCCTCTATTCTTCACTGATTAGGCCAATCATCGGGTACAATGCCCCATTTGGCATGTACCTCACTGGACACCTGCAAAAACTGGAGAGGCTGCAAATGTACCTCACAGAAAGGATTCTAGGCCTTAAACATGTGTCCTATATGGGCAGACTTAAAAAAAACTCCAAATATTCTCTGTCTCATATCGCCTACTTAGAGGCGATCTCTGTTTGATTTACAAAGCATGTCTGACCCAGCTCTGTTAGAAATGCTACATCTAAAGAAATCCCGATCCCTCCACACCACATGCTCCAGAGACCTAAAACTCATTACCACAATCAACAGAACGAACTGGAGGGACAGGTTCATAACCCAGAGACTACCCATGCTATGGAATAGACTTCCCATATATGTCAAGCAGAGCACCTCGCTGACCCTCTTCAAGAAAAATCTTGATGAGTGGATGGGAAATAGAAAATTCACCCTGGGGATAACTTCAGTGGCTCTACTCGACAGAGGCACTGGGAACAAGGGTCAGGTGGCACTATACCAGGGTAATCCTATGGCTAGGCTTGTAAAGGCCCCAGGGCCATTAGCCTAGTACACACCTATGAACCTCTGAACTTATACAACACTTACATGAGGGCACTCAATGACAAGAGAAGATCAGCTGCTGTGGGGATTTAAAGATGGCACCCACCTTTTAAATAACTTCTGGATGAAAATGTTCACCACTCTAGTGAAACAATCTGTTTATGTTTTGCTTCAATGCAAAACACTGTAAGCTATTCTCCTGAAAGTAAATGGCCAGAGTGGGACTTTAAACTGTAATAAAGCAGCACTAAAAATACTTAGCACAGCCAAGAAGCTACTGGTTCTGATCTCAGTGCACCTTTTGGGTCAGGCCTGAGTGAAGATGTCCACTTCAGAGAACATTTTTAGCTATTTTTGGTGGGGATTCATCTGGCTTTTTCACTTGAATCTTTTCCTTCTGCCTTTTTCTCTGCCTGATTCCTTGTCCTTTTCTTTCTCTTGACTCTTATTGTAAAGTCACCCCCCACACGCACACGCTAAACTAACTATTCTATAGAATAACTATATTATGGGATGGATATATATATATACATATATATATATATATATATATATATATATATATATATATATATATATATATATATGTACATTTCCGAACACTTAAATGTTCAAATCGCTAAAGGTTGACCTTTAGCAATCGAACATGTAAATGTTCGAATATGTTTAAAATTAAAAAAAAAAAAAAAACTAAAGGGTGTAAGCAGGGGGCAAGTGCCCCTGCACCCCCCACACCCCCCGCTACTTAAATATACCAACCCCAAGATTGCGCTACAGTGTACGGAATGGGAAATTTCCCATTTCTGCACTGTAGTGCACTGAAGTGCGATCTCGGAGTTGGTATATTTAAGTAGTGGGAGGTGTATGGGGAGTGCAGGGGTGCTTGCCCCCCTGCTTAAACCCTTTCCTTTCACTTTTTTTTTTTTAATTTTATTTTATTACATATTCAAACACTTGAATGTTTGATCGCTAAAGGTCGACCTTTAGTGATTCGAACATTTAAGCGTTCGGATATGTACTATAGACCCTATATATATATATATATATATATATATATATGCATGTATATATGTATATATATATATAAAATGTGTGTGAGCAAATTTATCACGTGCGCTGTTTTACAGCAAATTTACTGATTAACTGTATTTCATTGCTATTTACTGAAACTCATTACTGTTTATCTACATTTCATTACTGTTTAACTGTATTTCTTCATACTGTGAGTTCTGTTTTTTTGTCTGTAGTGGTTCATCTGTGTATTTTATGAGTTTTACAGTTTCCTTAACCCTTAAAGGAGTACAACGGGTTTGTAAAATACTTTCCTCAACTTCTCTGCCACTTTCGTCCCTATTTACAGCTTCCTGCATAAACAAATAAGAAAGCAGCGTTTAGAAAATATTAATTCCTCCTGAGTTCGGCAATCCAACCCTACCTTAGCGTACAGCAATGTTTACACTTTGAAAAACATTCTCTCGCGTTTTACTTAAGCCTGCTGGAGTCCCCCAATTACTGATGTCATCACGGCCAGGCAGTGGAAGTATATTTTTTTAACATTTCCCTCCCCCGAAGTGATATCACCATGGCCGGCCTCTGCTTCTTGGTCAAACCCACCCATTCTTTGATGTCACAGCTGCCTGGTCCTTCCCCCAGCCTTGGAATACTCAAATTTAGCTGCAGGTGGTAGGGAAGTTTCTTTCGTGTTCATGTTTCTAGTACACAGTATTTTCCAGACGGAACATGTTTTACCAAGCCTTCCCTGTATCGGCGTACCCTCGTGGCCTGATTTATTTGTAAGTAAACTTTTTTAAAAATATAATTCACGATAGTAGCCGATTAATTTCTTCTGCCTTGCTTTCTTTTGCTGAGAAGGGTTTACAACGTGTGTGTGTGTGTGTGTGTGTGTGTGTGTGTATTTTATTTACACTCGCTTAACGAGTGTAACAGAAGGGCTAGCTAGATCTTGATCGCACAGTTTTGTATTGTCTAGGACTGTGGTGCTTCTGAGTGGATAGTGGGCATTAATCGACCATGGTTTTCTGAATGTGCAGCCTGACAGAAGAGATACGTGATTGCAGCTACCGGCTGTCCAGTGTTGTAGTTATTGGAGGCGTATTAGTGTTTTGGCAGCTAGAGGGCTGTATATGTAGATAGTCTTTACAAGAGCATTTTATTAATGTTAACTGGTATGAAGTCATTCGGAAAACGGGACGATTAGCTTGTGAAAGCGGAGTTTTCCAACGACAGGAAGTGTATCGCTCGAAGAAGACGGGACTGAACCCCTGTTCAGCTCTTTTTGGTAAGGCAGTGATGTTCTACGCTTAAATAACTGTTTCTCCACTACTATTCATTGGCCTTAGGGTGATGTTTTCCTTTTCACTAAACTTAAAACAGTTGGAAGACACGTTCTGCGTTAAATTTTGCTTGCGAGAGACCTTAAAATTGTATGCACACAGCATTATTGTACAAACCCCCAAACATTCATTTTGTTGCTGTGCTGTCATGGTTTGGTTTTGAAAGAAATGCTTTGATTTGTATTGGTGGGTAGTTGAAATGCACGATCGCTTTTGGTGTCTTACATTAAATGTTAATGTGTTACACATTTGTATGTAATGAGAGAAATACGGGGCTAATCTGCTGTAGTCTCACCGATTCTTTGTTTTCCTACCGCCTTCTCCTGATTCTGATTTATCCACGCTTGGAAGGCGTGCTGCTCCTTCAGACACAAATGAGGGAGCGCACATGCCATTTGATCTGGGATGGATAAAATCATAAAACTGACATTAAAGTCTTCTTAGATAGATAACAGAAAAACGTTTCTTTTTTTAGGTTTTAATATATTGGTACATTCTTGTAGAAACCGCATATAATACAATTTTATATAAACTTTTTTTTACAGTAGTTTAGTAGTAAGTTGCATGGTTAGATATTTTTATTAATTTTAAGCATTTTTGTTTTCATTACACTAACTTATTTAAGGACATCAAAAGGGATTTGTGGAGCACAAAGTTAAAGGCAACACTTTGTAGTTGATGCATCACAGTTTCTGTCTGGGATAGCATCTGAAATGTATGGATGATGGCTGTCATTAAATATCATTTGTCGTAGTAGCTTCTTCAGCCTAGGAGGGATGTCACTGCTATACACTGTCCTAGATGTAGAAGCTTGAAAAACTTTATGGTCTGTCAGGTCATTTTTCTGTGTGAGTTTTACTGATCACACTGCCCAGTTGTTAACATTTCGATGGTTGATATCAGCAAATGAAATAGTGTTGTTTATGGGTAGGTCCGTTGTGGTTCCACTTTTGTGGAGTGGAATAACTGTTGCTGGGCACCACTCTGTGGGCATGTAGCCTGTGGAGAGGCTGAGGTTAAACAGTGCGTTTAGGTGAGGGGTTAGTTCATCTTTGAGCTCATGTAGGATGCAGCCTGGGACACCGTCCGGTCCCATTGATGCTGTGTTTTTGGCTTTGGAGAGGGATGTTTTAACCTGAGTGTCTGTGATTTCAGGGGCACTACATTCTTTTGGTATAATTATGGGCCCTCTTGGGGGTGAGAGGGGGGTGAAGCTTGCACTGAACCTGTCTGCCGGGATGTTGGCTATATCAGTCCGTTCAGTGTATTTTGTGCCATTCTGCACTAACTCAGAGCAGATCTGAGAATTGCCACTTAGATTCTTGACATAGCTAAAGAATGTCTTGTGGTTATCTTTGGAGTCAATGGCATTTTTTCTTTCGAAGCTAGCCTTGGATGATTTTACGAGGGAACATAAGTTTCTTGCTGATACTGATCAGGGCTGTCTTCCCTTCTTGGGATTTTACTTTTTTCTGTACTAGTTTCCTCCTTTTATTGTATAGCTTGTTTATGGTAGGGGTCCACCAGACTGGTTTCCTTTTCTTGGAGGAGTGAGTTCTGGTTTTGTTTGGGATAGCATGATCCATGCATTATTGTAGGTGCCCGTAGAGTGCATTAGTGCATTAGTAAAGGATTTTACAGCTTGGACAGCATTATCCTTTAGCATGGTGGCTTTGAAACTTCCCATCTCGGTCTTGAGTAATGTGAAGTTTGCGTTTGAAAAGTTTTTCACGGTGGTTTCTTTGACTGACTGGGGGTGGTGGCACAATGTGGATATCTGGAGTGATTAGTTTATGGTCAGATCTAACCAGCGAGGGGTTGACCTCTGGTGTGGAACACTGGTTGTCCATGTTGGTGATGATCAGGTCCAATATGTTGTCACCTCTGGTGGGGGTGTTGACTAGTTGATCCAGAGCGTTTGAGTTTATACATTCTAGGAAATGTTGGGCAAGGGAGTTTGTACTTGAGTAGTTCTCCCAGTTAATGTTTGGGTAATTGAAATCGCCCAATATCAGGGTGTTTGGTAGGACCTTTGTTTCCCAGTGTTTCCAGAAATTTGGTGTGGGGGTCCTGGAACATGGTGGGTCATTTGTAGCAAGCTATAATTTGAATAGCAGTGTTGCCTATTGTTGGTTGCATGTGGATGATCTCTGAAGCGTCGTGTTGTGCCATTAACCTGCAGGTGGTATCCTTGATGAATATGGATACTGCCCCCACCTTTTGTATTTCGGTCCGGGTTTTGTGGCTGAAATGTATGGTATGAGATGTAGCCTGGTAGTGCTGGGGTGCTCTCTGGAGCCTTAAACCAGGTTTCTTTTACTGCACATATATCGATTTTTCTCCATACTGAGGGGTGCCTCGAGTGTGTGCATTTTGAGGTTTAGGCTTCTGGCATGGAGTAGCATTATCCTCCGTTTTTTGTCACTTGTGCAAGATGCAAGAAAGCTTTAATAAGCATACTGTTAAAGAATTGCCAACATTGAAAGCCTTTCTGTTGCCATGTAGCGAATACTTAACTAGATAATGTATAAGCCTTGGGTATTGAAATGCATATGCCAGTATTTGTAATAAAGAAAAGAATTACATTATTTTAAGAGTCTCATTACACTTGGAGACTTCCCGTCATCTCTGCAGGCTTTACCCGTAAACTGAATGCCAATTGTGTGGTCCATAACCTGTACAGTAATCCTTTTAAGCAATGTATCTTGAGCTTATTTCTTGTTTGCTTTTCATTTTTTACTTTGATCATGTTTTCTACATGAAACAAATAGATGTCAGGCAGCAGGTATTTTTTTGGATAAGGAACATTTTTATAAGTGGGGGCATCAGAGATTTCTACTTTCAGCATGTTACTTGTTATTTTAATAAAGCTGAATATAAATTATAATTAGAACTGCAGTGCAAGAAGTGGTTTGAGTTGAGTGCTGCTTATTTTTCTTATACTTGATTTTGACTGGCATTCCATTAACTTATTTAAAAAAAGTATTTACGGTGGTGGGTTTGTCTTTTGAGCCTTGCCTAAAAAAGGCACTATGGGGGTGGCAAGAACGTTAGCCAGTATTCGAAAGCCTAAGGATGACGGGTGCAAGCTGTCTCTAGCGAAGCCGTGTGGCTTGTCGAGCATGTCATCCCAAGCTGACAGACACTGGATCCCCTTTGAATAACACAAGAAGTTTAGCCAATTGTTGAAATTGATCATTTTTTCTCTATACCGTGGTATCATTCTTGGTGAGGGCAGGATGCTACTCGGGGTGAGGGTCATACTGGCCTGGGCTATGTGATCAGGGAGCTCCTCCATGTCTCTTCATGTAGTCCAGGGAGTACGGCTCGGGTTATTCACACCAACATGGACAATGACAGAGTCATATTTGTACTTGTTCTGGAGTGACCCGAGTGCTTGTGTTATGTGGTGGATCCTTGCACCGGACAGGCAGCTAACAGTAACCTTCTCCTTGTTCAGCCTAGTGAGTGGGACGTCAGTGTGCCTGACTATAGTCACCTATTACTAGTGTGTTGGGTATGTTATTTTGCCTTAAGGGCTGTGATTGTGTGGCACACTGGTTTTGTGAAGTATGTTTCATGGTTTGTGTTGGGGGGTGGAGATTGCTTAGATGTCTGCTTTGGAGGTCTCTTTGCTTCTGCTGATTTTTATTTAGAGCCTCAGAGTATGTTTTCGTGTATTTGTGTGTTTTTTGCCAGTGCTGATTTCATAAGTCTGTGTGAGACTGGTGGTGTGATGCAAGTAATGCCCTTCTGCAGATTTTTATTTAGAGCCTCCGAGTATGTTTTTATGTATTTGTGTTTTGTTTGCGGTGCTGGTTTCATAAGTCTTATGTGAGAGTGGTGGTGTGATGCAAGTAATTCCCTTCTCCTTTTGACTGCCTGGTCCTGTCTTGGGTTGAGAGAGCTTATTTGGCTGTATAATTGCATCTCTCGCATGTATTAGTGTTTTGGTGGAAGGAGGAGAGGTTGTCTGTGTACATGAGGCAATTGTAACATTGCCTCAAAATGCACAGATTCACCAGATGGACCGGATTGTACACCTGAAACTGCCCTTTAGACATGCCTGGATAGGTGCAGTGAGCTGTATTACTGATTGGCTGGTAAGGTCGAATAGAGAGCCTTGTCCTTCTCTACAGTATAGGAGGGGTCTAGTGCTAAGGTTTATTAGTGCTTGATATGAGTTTTGAGCAAGTGCCGGTATGAGAAGTGAATGGTGAGAGTGCTTAAGTTGAAAGTTTGTCTAGTTCCAAGGGAAAAATTGAAGAGCATACTTTGTGGAGCCGGTGATAGTTATACCCTAGCTAAGCCCGGTGCGCAAAAGTTTTGCGCAAGTGCGGGTTTTATAGCAGGGAAATGAAAGAGAGAGAAATTAGCCCAAAATGGCCAATAAACTACTACTTTTGGGGCTGAAACCACTCCTCCAGGGACAGATAGGATGCTCAAAGTTCCCTCTGTCACAGTGAACAGAGAAACTTCCTTCTATCCAAGTAAGGTATGGGCAAACACATAAACTAGTAACACAGCCCTGAACTGAGCACTAACCTGAAAACTGGACTATACTAGCTTAGAAAGGCGGGAAAACAAGTATTTTTTTTCTTGGTTTTTCAGAAACTAAAGCAGATACAATCAAAAAACACTTTTTAAATGCACACACATGGCGATCACACTTGAGCGTGTAGACAACAACAGTTAAACAAGTATAATATATATACACATATTATATATATACACACATATATATATATATATATATATATATATATATATATACATATTTTATATATATATATATATACACACATATATACACACATATATACACACACACATATATATATATATATATATATATATATATATATATATATATATATATATACACATTTTATTTATTTATTTATATATATATATATATAATATTTGGTAACTTGCACAAATTTGGACTGGTATCTTTAGAGAAAGTAAGTATATTTAAATAGCATATTGGATTTTATAGCTGTTCTGAAGTTCTGGTTGTGTAGAGATGCTCATCATTTGGGAGTTAAGTAAAATAATTATCTTACTGAATGTAATAGAAAAGGAGACTCTCATAAGCATGTCCAGCTGACAAGGCTGTTTTTGCATTCATTTCTTGTATAGTGCCATGGTAGTGATGCAGGCTTCTACCAAGGACTTGAGGGGGGGTCTTGGCAGATCACTTCTGACAATTGGCAGGACTACACAGTTTGTGGTGAATCTTTGTTGCAACCCCCCACATGATGCATAACTGTAGCCATGCCTCTGCACTTGGGCTACCCAAGTCAGGAGAGGCCTTAGGTCAACTGGTGCCCTAGGCAAAAGGGCTCCACGGCACCCCCTACCACACTACCTGGTGCCCCCATCCTTGGCTTACTACACCAAATAAATACTGGAAAAGCACCCCTGCTAGAGCGGCGCCCTAAGCGGCCACCTAGTTGGCCTCTGCCTAAGGCCAGCTATGACCCAAGTGCTGCCTAAAATGCCTCCAAGAGGACTTGGTTGTAGTAATGAAAGTGGCAGTGTGTTTAATGTTTGGACTCCTCAGTGACCAGTTTTAGCCACAACTCAAGCTTATGAGAAAAAAGCCATTGGTGTAACACACCATAATGTTGCTGCAGAAATGCAGCATAGTGCTGCGAAAATTTTTGGTAATGCACAAGAGCTGTGAGGACTGAAAGTTGTGGCCTTTATTTAATAAATGTAATCTTTATTCTTTGATCAGTTTAGTCCCCCTATGCTAGTGGACTCTTCTCATGGAAGTCCAGAAGTGGTATCTTTACTACTAATGGAATTTGGCTAGGGCATCAAGGAGCTTCCCCTACTTTTTTTTTTTTTTTTTTTTTTTTGAAAAGGTGCCATGGGATGTTTTATATCCACCAACTGTAGGAGATGGGACATCTGTTTTAATGCATCATCCAAAGTATGTCTTTTTCACAAAGAGTGCAGCACCCAGTATTGTTGTACCGCATGGTCAGTGATTCAGTTAGCTGGGATAGAATCTGCAGCCTTATGGCCTTCCTCACCAAAGGCAAGTATGCTACCTGTTAATATCATAGTTCCTAGGTTATGTAATTGTGAGTGTAGTTTGTGAGTTATGTCCAGGTAGTAAAGATCCCTATTGGGTCTCTTATGTTTGTTGTAGGCATTGTACCAGACCATTATAAGCTTAGCCTGTAAATGTATTTAAATGTAGCTGGGCATGGGGAATCATTTTGTAATGTAAAAGAATAGGTTTAGTTCTTTTGTGGTTTAAGAGGCTAGACATGTCTTTCCACTGTAGATAGGGGTGCAGGGAGAGTGCTGCTAGACTGTTTGGATGTTGAGGGTCTTAAACTGCAGAAGATCCCAAATCCCTCCCAGGTGGGGATTGGTATAATGGTTAAGGTGTTTACCTTGCAGATCCAAGGTACAGGGTTTGATTCTCACATGGGGTAATTGGCTAAGTTTAAAATGGTCCATAAGGACAGTTAGCATAGTACTGATCAATAAACAGCTTCAAGAAATCGTGTGCCAAACGTAGTCCTTTATTTCAGGTTTGTAAGACGAGGTGCTTTTGAGGCTCATGAAGGAGATGCTTTTTGAGAACGAGGCCCTATTTCTGAGGTACTCTGCAGATAGCATGTCTAAAAGGTAAGCACTTATGTTGCCAGTTGCCTACGTGAAAGTGTCTTATTCACAGAAATTGCAGTATTACTGTACACTTTTGAGACTGTTGCACCCTTGTTAATACTCTAATCCATATTGGAGCAGTTGAACCTGAGGAACAATCTACAACTTGGTTTTCTGTCAATTTAGTATAGGTCAGGAGTGTTTGTGTGAAGATTTGAAAATAAGATGCCTTGTGGCATAGGGCCCCAACACAGTAATCCTGTATGGTGGTGGCAACTTTCAGGAATGCCATGTATGAGTCTTAACCACTGGTTAAATAGCTATTGTGCAGTAGTGTTTGGCTTTTAGGTCCATAAATGGTACACGGCATAACAGCTGTCCATGCTTAGGTGGCCATAACAAGGTTTAAGAGGCAGAGCCTAAAGTAAATTGAGGGTCCAGTGCACTTATGTAAATTGAAGGTCCAGTGCACTAATGAGGTCTGAGCTTTGTTCTGTAGCTTTATGTAATGAGACAAATAGACCTTTTAGTTACCAGAGTCTGTGGATGGGGTAACCTTTGTGTAATGGCATTACAGTAGCTGTTTTCCAAGGTTTGGGAATGTAACCTGTGTAGTAGTAGTTGGCCAACCTATGTGATCTAAAATGTGGTCTGGTGTATGTTATTGGGGAGTGGGGGTGAGATGGCTGAGATGACCTGTCCCATATTAATTGAGAGGATGCTGGAACTGTAACAATGACTTTGTCCGGTAAGTTGTCTGGCTAGGGCTGTGGGGTAGTTGCACTGTGGGGTTAAAACTTGCACCAGATTTATTGGGTAATAGTAGGGGATATTGAACAGATGTGGACTTTAGGTATTGGAGAATTTGAAGTGGTTATTTCCTGCAGGGGTCATTAGGCTTGTGCAGGTTAGTGCTTCCTGATAGTACACTGAGATGTTTGGTTGGTTAATTGTGTTGAACAAAATTGGTGCTTTTAAAACCAAGTAATTTTTCTTGTCTTGTTGCACAAGCCCCTCTGTCGTAAGGTGTTTAACTTCCATTATATTTGGTGGGATAATGACTGTCCTCCAGAACTATTTCTGTTTGTGGAACTAGTAGTCAGGTGTAGGCAGCAGCTTTAGCAGGGGGGTGGGTGGGAATGTTATAGAAGACTATGCATGGTGGGCTCACCTGGCAGGGAAGTGCATTCAGGGCAAATGGAGCCCAAGTCAAATGCACCTGCAGATCAAGCAAAAAAATGTTAGCTGTACAGAATGCTCTGACAGCCTTCAAGGCCCACATTCTTCCAGGACAACTAATGGTAAAGACGAACACCACCACTGTTATGTGGTACATAAACAAGCATGGGGGTAGACATTCTTACCCCCTCTGCAGACTAGCCATGGCATTGTGGAACACAGCCTTGAGCTGCCAAGTGCCCATACAAGCTCAATTCCTGCCAGGAAAATTAAATACACTGGCAGACGGACTAACCAGAAACCTCATGGACCCACATGAGTGGAAACTGGAACCAAGGATTTTCAACATGTTGACAAGCAAATGGAGCAGCCCAGATATAGACCTGTTTGCCTCTCCCCAGAACTACCAAGTGGACAAATTTTACACAAGGACTCGCCACAAACAAGCATGGAAAGTGTATGCTCTGTCCTTCAGCATCAGTCTATGCCTTCCCCCCTCTGCCTCTGCTCTCCAAAGTACTAGCAAACCTGTGATGGATATCATTTTAGATGCAAGAAGGCCTAGTACTACAACATCTTATCTCACAGGCTATAAATAACTTCCTGGAATGGGTAGCCCTTGACCCGTTTGAACATGCAGTAAGTTAATTAGATATGGGTCTTGGGCTGCTCTGCAAGCCAGGCATAAGGCTCCCCTAAGAAGTGTATACAATACGAAGTTTAGCACAGGGATTTCAGTCCATGTAAGGCACATGCTGGAGGCCCTTTATTTTCTTTGTTAGAAAACTCTGAGGTCTCTCGAATGTCTTCAGGTGCTTAGTACGGTACATACCAAATTGGGCATTATACTCAATTATGGGCCAGATAACTGCTGAGTACTGGGGGTGGCGGGGGTTATAACTTTTGCTCTTGAAGGGATGACTTCACTAATCAAGTGAGCTATGTGGAAAGCTTCCCTTACAATGGTAGACATGTGGTGGTCGAAGTAAAGGTTGCAGTCAACCTGTGATCCCAGGTCCCTCAAAACTTTTCATTTGATGTGAACGGACATTGTGCCAAAGGGAATGATGCATTTCATCACATATATCCTCTTCTTGAGGTGCTAGATCCCAAAGCAATCCCTAGAAATGTGCTTTCTCTCCAGCCGTCTTCTAGGTCTTCAGCCTGGTCTCTACTTTGAAGTCTTCTATGACCACTGCTTGCATCTGATTGTGACAACCAGTGTTTTTTACTGTGGGCATACTGTCACTGGGGATGAATTTAGTGACTGATTCTACCCCATTGTCCTTTCCACAAGTCTACCCTAGTTATACATTAGCCACTGTTCTATGCAATCTTGTGACAATATCACATTGTGAACCATGTGTTGGCTACTATCAAGACAGTTGGCAGACAGAGGCCTCTCTGACTGTATTTCTACATCGCCACACATGTGGACCCGGGCAGTTCTCATTTCCAAAATTGTGTCCTATGTGCATTCAGGTCCACCATTATCAACACCAGTTACTGTTGTCCACCTTTATAAAGCATGGCATTACAATGAATGTGTGTCCTCTCATGCCAACCTCTGTTTCTCAATTCTCTTGGGCGGCTATTTGTGGTTCCCCCGAGTTTCACAGAATTTATGTTTTCACATATTTATTTATTTAACATTTGTTGACCGGGAATGTCCGACTAGGTTCCACATAGCCTGTTTTCAGCAGAAGCCCGGGGGGAAACGCTCCAGATGCATGTCTTTGGAATGTTACATAATTTCAATTTGTGGTAAGGGAAGCTTGAGTCAGTTGGTGTACATGTTAAAATTGCTACAGGTCAGCCTTGTCTTTTGGAAATGATGGATTTAACAATAGGTGCCAGCAGATGTGCAAATGGTCATCTGCAACTTGATGAGGTGCTAAGTGACTTTCATTGAATTTAATGTCTTGGCATTTAAAATGTTCATTGTCTTATGCATTTCAATGTATGTATTTATCTGAATGTACAAGGCCTGGCTTAATGGTTTGGGGGGGGGTATGCTGTTTTATGAAACAATGTGTGTGTTGCTTTCAACAGAATTCTGCTTAGTTGTGGAACTCACAGGTCACCTGTATCTGAGCATGCATACCTTTGCAGTAATGAAAGGAATGTCATTATCAAATTAGCAATACTTGTAGTTATAATATAGCAGTTGCTCATCACCTTTCTGGGCAAAGTCGCATTTGCTGTCACTGTGTTTCTCACTTCAGTAGAAGTCGTTATCACTTAGATCAATGCACAAGCCAGGTTGTGTTTTTTCTCTGCTTGGAGTAATTGCAAGCCACCCCCCCCCCCCTCATTCTTCAACTTACTACCCTGCTCCACTGGCATACATTGTTTATAGTTCCTTTAGAGGGGATTTACATGTGCCCTTTCTGTGCATCTTTGTCAAGTGACTCTTCAGACAGTTTTTGCCTCCCCTCACAGCACACAGCTTCTGTTTTCTGCTGGAGTTGTAGGTCTCCTGGTACAGAAGGTGGACACTATCTCATTCTTTTGGAAGCGGGTGTTTCTTTATGCATTCACTCCCCTTCGTCTATTTCCAAAATACCTTTTAAAAATTAAAAAGGATGCTCCCAAAAATCTTGTTTGTGACTCCCCCTTGCCGGCAACAGCACTGGTTTCCTCATCTGCATCCAGCCCAGAGTAATCAGCACAAGTTACCTCACAGGGTGGATCTAATCACACAAGACAAGGGATCTTTTATCCATCCCCACTTATCCACACTTGAAATGACATTGTGGATGATAGGACTTTGATTCACCATTGACACAATTTCTTTGAGGACATGCTGCAAGTTCTGCAGGTGGCTGGGAAACATATGACTAGGAAATCCTACTTATCCAAATGGAGGAGTGTCTCTTTCTGCTGTCTCTCTGAACATAGACCCACTTGCTCTCGATGCTTCTTTGGTTTTCTTTATTTGGGTGAAACGCTCAATGCTGGTTTGGCAGGTGCTTCTATTAAGGCCCACCTATCTCTGCTTGTCTACTTTTTTCATAGATTCATAGGCAAGTACTAGGCTATTGGCCCAGTACCTAGCCAAAAGGTACCCTGGCTTTCGCCACCCAAGAAAATTATTTTCATGTGCCACTGACTAGCAGAGCCACAGAAGTGATCCCCAGAGTGAATCTCCCATCCAATCATCAAGATTTATCTTGAAGTGCTAATGATGTCACTTACCGTGTTTAATATATTCTGATTTAGAGCTCTACAGTACAGTAGAGACATGGCTGAGCTGGAGGTGGGGTGATACACTGCACATCTCCATTGCATGCCCACCTTCTGGGGATAACATTAGTTCTGCAGAAGGGAGAGTGGAATAGATAGGTCATAAATGAACCGCCCCTTTTGGACCGATGCAGAGATATGCTGAGATATGGATACCTAGTTGCACAGCCAGCCCCAGGTTGAGTCCAGTGGAAAGTGTTAGCATTTATCTCAAAGCCTCTTTAAATATCAGTTTGTTAGTTGTGTAGGAAACAGATTTGTTGTAGATTTGAAGTGTACACTTTTCAGGTAAGCAGAATTTTTGGTAGATGCACTGGTGTTTAAAAAGTGAAATTATGACTCGCTGCACATTGCATATTTGTTTTTCCATAGAAATTTTTTGTGGACAGTAGAACCTGTTAGCTTAGCTGTGAACCGTGCCCAGTGAAGAAATTGTGGGCTAAGGTTTAGGATGTCTTATTTGGCCTGTGACTAGGGAAATTTTATGCATGCCTTTTTCACCCTTCCTGCCATTTTATTACTCTTGTAATCCACAAACTAAATATATACATATATTTTAGTATACCAGAAAATCCCATAGATTTGATTGTAGAATTTTAAAAGATGTGAGAACAATGGAAAGGTGGTACTGGTGATGAGGTTACAATGCTGATTTAGAGTAAAGGAAATTGATGCAAAAAATGAAGGGACTTGCATGACGGATGCAGTAAAGGTATGCTGTCATTAAGGGAAGAAAAGTAAAATATTGTGTTGGAAAGTTTTTGTGGTAAGTTAAATAAAGGAATGTCTAACCATGCAGGGTTACCAGTGCTTATTTAGGGGCTGATTTAAGGCAGTAGATTGTGTAAGAAATGGGATATTAATTAGTTAAATTATCTGGCTGTATTTGGAGCATGTTGTCTTTGGATTCTGGTGTTGTAGGCAGTAGCTTATTCACTTTTTTTTTATTTTTTTATGAAGTTACATAAAGCTGTATCATGTGATCTGCTGGAGCTAATGTTTTTAAGTGGGTGGTAATTTTGCTTCCTGCTGGGGTTATGGCATTTATGTAGTTGTCATCTAGCTGTGTCATGACGGACGTTTCAACCAAAGCTTACATGCATGTAATGTAGATCATTTTAATTAATTGCGAGCTGCTCTGTGATAAGCGAAAAGTAAATTTGCCGGATTTCAATTTTGGTATAGTAGTAGTTTTGGGGAACGTGATGGCATATTCCTGGCCTTTTTTTTTTTTTTTTCCAAGATACATCTCACAACCTTGGCGATTCATAATGTTGTCGAAATGAAAACAGACTACGCCAACACACTCCCATTTGCAAACATTATGCATCACATATCTACCTAATGTATTCACATGCAACTCATCCATTACATAACTCAGAACAATCTGCTAACCAACTCACAACACGGCTTCAGACCCAAACATAGTACTACTACTGCTCTCCTCTCATTCACAAACACTATCAGTCTTAACTGGAACGACAAATAAAAATCTTCAGCTCTCTTCTTGGACCTATCAAAAGCTTTTGACATGGTCAACCACAAACTCCTGTATGAAACCCTTAAAACTCTCTACCTAGGTAACAAAACCCTTGAATGGTTTCATGCCTATCTTTCTGATAGGCAACAAGCTGTGCTCTGGCATAATAAGCTCTCAAACCTCCTACCCAACACCATAGGGGTCCCCCGAGGTTCCATACTTGGCCCTCTTCTATTTTCCATCTCTATTAATGATCTTAAAGTCATTCCAGAGTCCACATGTATTCAGTACGCTGATGACTCGACATTAATTTGCTCAGATATATCCCCAACTATTCTACTATCCAAAACTCTAGACTGTTTCACTGCAGTTGAGAAATGGTTATCGGAACGCCAACTTATCCTTAACCCAAAAAAAACTAAAATGCTCCTCTTCCATCCTACCCATAAAACACCAAACTTTCCCTTTTGTGTACAATCCAACAATGGAACCATCATCTCCCCTGACCCCCACACTAAGCTACTAGGAGTTACCATCGACAACAAACTCAGATTTGATGTACGCATCAGCCAAACTATCAAAACTGTTAATAAGAAACTGGGGTCCCTCTATAGAATAAAACCCTTTCTGACTCCCATGGCAAAAGTGGCTATTGCTCGCACCCACCTCCTATCCACCCTCTTGTATGCCTCCCCCATACTTACAAACCCCAACAAATCGGATCTATCTAAACTCTCTTGTTATAATCATATTGCTAGATTTGCTACTGGCTTGCCCTACAAAACCCATCACTGTACTAATCTTCAGAACCTAGGCTGGATAGAACTACCAAACCTACTCCTACAGAAGCAACTTATAGTTGCTTACAAAATACTCTCTCAACCTGACAACATTCCTGGTCTGAGTAGATTAATTACCCCTTACACAAATCTAAATAGACTAAGATCATCACACAGGTTACTTGCACAGACGCTCAAATCCTGTAACTCAGGAGGTGACTTCTTTGTTTTCCAACACAGTGGGCAAAATATGGAATTCTCTTCCTAGTCTCACCAATTCCACCTCCCTAAATACATTCAAGAAAGGCCTCTCCCACCACTTCAAATCCCACTGGCTTTACCAATGTTCTAATCCAGACTAATACATATTTCCCCCTCCATTTCCTCAGTAATCTTACTTTCCACCTAGGCATTAAGCCATCTACTCTCTACCTGAAACCAACTATGTGAAGGTTTTGTTTCTTTTTTACAATTGTTATTGTACATACTAGTGTAACTTTTTTCTCATCTGTGTATTAAATGTATAACTACAATCGTATGTTATATGTCAAAAATTGTTGTAACCTACTTTGTCCTATTGGAGCTTTTCTCCCCGGGCCTCCGCTGAAAATGGACATGTGTCCAGTCGGACTATCCCGGTCAACAAATGTAAAATAAAATAAATAAATAAATAGTATTCTTCAACCTAAAGGGTGGTGAAAGCCACACAACTCTGGCTAGGCTTATAAATGCCCTAGGGCAGATAGCCTAGTATGAACCTATTAGATCCATTATAGAGTACAACGCCCCTTTTGGTATGTACCTCACAAGACATCTACAATAACTGGAAAGGCTGCAAAAATACCTCACAAAGAGAATTACTGGCCTCAAACAGATGCCTTACGCAGACAGTCTCTAAAAACTCCAGCTTTACTCCATCGGCTATTTCAAACCCAGAGCTGTTGGAAATGCTCAACTTAAAGAAATACCAATCACTCCAAGCTACATGCTCTAGGGACCTAAACCTTCTCACCTCAAACTGAACATGCTGGAGGGAAAGAGTCTTGTCCCAGTGACTTCCCATACTGTGGAACAGACTACCTATCTTCTCATTAGCACTCTTCAAGAAAAATCTTGTTTGGATGGGTAATTCACCCCGGGGTTCACTTCTGTGGTTCTGCTTGACAGGGGCACAGGAAAATAACTTTCTTTGTTGTCTAAAGCAAGCGAAGCAGATCAGGCTTGTTAAGCTTATGGGGTGGTAATTTCCAGGGTCCGTAGAAGCACCGCCTTTGTGAAGTGGGACCACAGTTGCCGTACGCCACTCCTTGGACATGTATCCTGTGGTAAGGCTAAGATTAAACAGCAGCCTTATGTGCAGGTTTAGTTCCTCATTGAGTTTGTGTAGCACACAGCCGGGGACACCATCCGGTCCCATGGATGCTGTGTTCTTAGCTTTAGACAGAGCAGTTTTCACCTGCGTATTTGAGATGCTGGGGAGGCTACACTCCGCTGGGATAGTTATCTCTCCTTTTGGGGGGGGGGGTGGGAGGGGTGAAGTTTGCACTGAACTCAAGTTTGAATGTGCTGCAACATTAGATCAGTTATACATACTGTTGTGTTCAAGCCCTTATGCTGCATTTCATTTTATGGGGTCCTGGCAGCAATATGTTGAGGACAGTATCACTGATATTACAGCTTCTAGTAACAGGTAAACAAAAGGATAACAAAATATTTACTGCAACTAGCTAAGAGCAAACCTACAGGTAGCCAGTTAAGTGAGTGAAACCAAAAAGCCAGAGAATCATGGAAATTAAATCGTAATTACATCTGATAACAGGTTATGTTACATTTCAATATGTTCATTTTATTCAGTAGTAGTGTAGTAACAGCGATGTTTTGAAACACAGAAATTTGGTATGTATTACTTGTATATTCTGCATGACAAATGATACTTAGGTGGTGTATCGCTTGCATACCTCTCTTGTATTTGCACCAGATACCGCTAGTGTGCAGTGTGGGAATAAACTTATTAAAAATTACTCTCGTATCAGAGGTGGCAGTGCAACATATTGATAGTGGCTTAACCTGAGAGTAGCTTTAAGCAAGCCCCATGTGAAACCTGAACAAGCACCTAGAATTCAGTGTAGCTTCCACACCGTAAGTCTGAAGATGAATTCACATACATGAACAGGAGTAGCTGCATATTCATGGCTAAAGGTATATGGGCAAGGCAGGTGGTCACTACACTGCAAAACTGGTATGTAATGGTGGATAATTAAAGCCATAGCACCAATTCAACTGTAGTCTGGCAAATATTTAGTAAGGGATTTAGTCCAAGCACAAATATTTCAACAGTGATTATTTGCAGTGTCATCCATTATCTGATTCAAGGTAAATTAACCTTGATGTCCTTTCCTTTTATTAAAAAATATTAGTTTGTGAGAAGTGACTTCTGGACACAAAAAGAAGGGGAAAATATAGCAATGTTTGTATGTACAAAGACAAATCCAGGGACACTGCAAAAGTTTTTTGCAAACCAACCAGTGCATTAAAAATATGTAGGCAAACACTGAATACCAACACACTTTGCACATGTAAATCATTTTTAGCAAGGTGGAAGCATGAAGTGATACCTTAGACACTTACACTAATAAAGATCTAAACTGGTTTAATATTTTAAAAGTTTTTATTTAACTCCCTGGTGCAAGATCTTACAGACGTTGCTACATAAACTGGATGCTAATGCAGTGAAGTAAGGCCATGGCTACAGTGCAGCAAAAAAATGTCCCCTGTAACAAAAGAAATGCTAGAGCAAAGATTGAATTACATGAGTCAAGCACCCTGCTGAGATCTGCCAGTCAGTGAAATTACCAAGTCAAATTACCCTCAGGACTTTGACAGCTAGGGAAGCTAGGTGTTGCGGGGAGGGAGAAGTAAAAGACTGGAATTCATTGTCTCACAAATTAGTGCCATTTAAACTAAATTAGAAAAAAGGCAGCAGTAAACAGCACTTTGTGTGTGTTCTGTGACATTTGCACTGTTTCAGTTTTAAGTAGTCATTCAGCAGCAGGGAATGTTACTGTTCTGTTTTACTCAGAACTTTGTACGCATGCAACATCTATGAAATGACAAGAGCTTTAGGCAAATGGAGGCCTGCATGATGTAGCATTTGTTACCAAAACAATGACTTGTGGGATACTGAGTGGCAACCTGATTTATCCAAACCACGTCAATATGCTGTACTCCAGGTGGTCAGAGTCTGTAATTACATATAAAAATATTTAAAATCCTGTAAATAATCCCAGAGTGCTGTTAAAGTGTAGGAAACATCATGCCATGATGTTTTAAACATGTTTTTTGAGTCTGTGGGTGCGGTACTCCTTTAAATTGAGTAGCATAGTCTGATACAGCTTTGCTGCTTCCAGAGCTGCAGCTGGACAGTTGTTAACCCTTGGTGAGGTACTGCAGCTAGAAGTTGTCCCTTAGTAGCACTTGTGTGGTCACCTAGTAGTACTACTCTTACTCCTTCCACCCTTTACCCTCTTAGCTCTCACTGGCCTCGCTCCCTCAGTACTACTCTTACTCCTTCCACCCTTTACCCTCTTAGCTCTCACTGGCCTCGCTCCCTCAGTACTACTCTTACTCCTTCCACCCTTTACCCTCTTAGCTCTCTTTGGCCTCGCTCCCTCAGTACTACTCTTACTCCTTCCACCATTTACCCTCTTAGCTCTCTTTGGCCTCGCTCCCTCAGTACTACTCTTACTCCTTCCACCCTTTACCCTCTTAGCTCTCACTGGCCTCGCTCCCTCAGTACTACTCTTACTCCTTCCACCCTTTACCCTCTTAGCTCTCACTGGCCTCGCTCCCTCAGTACTACTCTTACTCCTTCCACCCTTTACCCTCTTAGCTCTCACTGGCCTCGCTCCCTCAGTACTACTCTTACTCCTTCCACCCTTTACCCTCTTAGCTCTCACTGGCCTCGCTCCCTCAGTTTCTGACAAATAAGGATGGACAATTTCCTACGCGTTCTCCTGGCAGTCTGGTTGATATGGGCATTCTGAGACAGTGCAGCAACTGCCTCATGTACACAGACAACCCTCTACCACTACCACCTAGGAACACAATTAGTGAGAGATGCAATTACATTATGATCCTAGAGTCAATGCTCTCTCCCTTGCAAGCCAGTATATCTGGGACTGGGAAGGTTGTCAATATAACTGAACCACCATGCACACTTACACAACATACAACCACATATGTAGAGGTCCTCAACAAAAACATACTCAAACAAGACAGACCTCTGACGCAAAAAACCACATGAACTCCACTGCCCACCACACCACACACAGTCCACACACCTGTCTCACAGCCACATAGGAGACTCCATTGTGATGCACAAAGATGTGCCCCTCACCAGGCTGGATAAGGAGAAAGTCATGGTTAGTTGTTTGTCAGGTGCCAGAATCCCCCATATCACACATGCACTCAAGTCGCTCAACAACAAGTTCTGTTATGACTCTGTCATAGTCCATGTTGGCGTGAATGACTTGACATGTACCTCCCTGGACTACATGAAAAGAGACATGATAGAGATTGCTGAATATGTGTCCCAGGCAGGTATGTTCCTAGCCTTAAATTGCATTCTACCGTTACTCAGAATGATGCCTCAATACAAACAGAAAATGATTGACTTTAACAATTGGCTTAGTTTCTGGTGTCATTCCAAGGGGATCCAGTGCCTGACAGCCTGGGAAGTCATGACTGACAAACCACAATGATTTGACAGACATGGCCTGCATCTGTCTCCCTTGGGCTTCATGCTCCTGGCAAAATATCTTGCCTCCACCATAGTGCCTTTTTTACGCAAAGCCATGAGGTCAAAACTACCAACATGAAAATTTCATCAAAACGCAAATTAAAGGTCATGCTGCTAAATGCTAGGAGTCTAAACATGAAGCTGCAATCATTGTTAACCCCGGAAGACGCTGACATTTGTGCAGTCACAGAAACCTGGTTAAAAGCTGCTGAGATCACCCCAGCCATACAAGGTTACTCATCCTATCATACATTCAGACCCCAAACCGGGGTCAGCAAAGCAATAGTAGGTGGAGTTGAAAGACATGCACACCTCCAGGTTGGTTAAACCTTATGATGCACAGTTGACACTCCAGGTGCAATTAACCATTGACAGGACCCCTATTCAAATCACAGCTAGCTACAGGTCTCCATCTTTGACTCAAGATGCCCATTCCACCTGTTTGGACCTCTTCAAATCTATCAAGATTCAACCCTTTACCCAGATCATAGGCGACTTTAACTATCCAAGAACTACTTATGACAAAACACAAATGCCCAGGGATTCCTTGATTTTGTCAATGCAAATGCCTTGGAACAGCTGGTTGACACCCCCACAAGATGTGAAAATATCTTGGACTTGGTATTAAACAACATGAGTAACCACTGCAGCATTCCTCGGTGTCATCTTCCCTGGTAAGATCTGACCACAAAGTTGTCACCAACCACCTCGTAAATAGGGTCAAATAAAAAAAAAACGTCTTGAAACCTGATTACAACCTCCTGAGAGAAGTATAAACAGCTTCATAGCTCCCTCCCCTCCATAGGAACTGGCACATATGTGCAAACCAACACCAAAGTACTATACGAGCACTTATATAGCTGCATAGAATCAGGAATACCCAACAGGACAAAATCATCCTCCTCAAGGAAGAGTAAACCTGTCTAGTGGACATCTGCAAAAAATAAACTCTATAATAAAAGGAAAAAAAAATGCTGTCCAGGACCAAGAAGGAGCAGGTGACCAATTGGAAGCAATCTCTCAGTCTGAACAAACAAATAAGAGCGCTAGTAAAATCCTCCAAAGCAAACTTTGAATCCTAAACTGGTGTCTGTAATAACTGTGAGAGTGTGAAAGGAGGTACACAGAGTTGTCTGTAATAACTGTGAGAGTGTGAAAGGAGGTACACAGAGTTGTCTGTAATAACTGTGAGAGTGTGAAAGGAGGTACACAGAGTTGTCTGTAATAACTGTGAGAGTGTGAAAGGAGGTACACAGAGTTGTCTGTAATAACTGTGAGAGTGTGACTCACGTAGAAAAAGACTATGTGAAGTTTAATGACAGTGAAGAATGTAGGAAACAGGATAACCACCTGTGGGATAGGACTGAAGGAAGGACAAAATTTCAACCAATTAAACTTTCTCTTCTAAATTCACCAGTTCAAGATATCCAAAAAGAAACGTGAATAAGAAAAAACTCACTTTTAATAACAAAATTCCCAAAAGCTTTGTTTGTTATTAAAAGTGAGTTTTTTCTTATTCGCGTTTCTTATAGGACTGAAGGAAAACAATGTGTCTGAATTAAAGGATGGTAAAGACAGAGAGGCAGACAGACAGACTTCGCTGAGTAGGAAAATACAAACCAAGTGTATTGTGCATATTTTGTTGGCATTTTTCTAACCTATACCCCCTTTTTCCTCTACTACTCTGACCGTAGCTCTCAAAACACTTGAGGAAGGCACCCCTTCACAAAATATAACAAAAAAATTGTAAATTGTTAAATGTTTATATTATATCATTGTTTTTACTGTCTTGTAATTTCATTTTATCGTATTTACTATGTTTTATGCTACTCACTATGTTTTTACTGTCTTATTTGTAACACCTGCAGCTCTTGTAACTTGTAACCTTTTTTATGCTTCTATATACATTGTATAACTATGTTTACTGGAGCTTTTCCTTCTGGGCCTCCAATGAAAAAGGACTTTTTGTCCAGTGGACACTACCCGGTAAACAAATGTAAATAAATAAATAATTTTCAACCATACACTAATTTACTAATTTTGATAATAACTTACTTTGCTCAATGTTTTAGGGACTGCTATGGTACTTACTGTGACACCCGTGCCCTGGCCCAGCAGTCAAGGAGCCTCAATCCTCACTACTAACACCAGAGAGGGCATCTCATATATGAGGAAAGGTTAACAAATACACACAGTAAAGTGCAATTTCCCTTAAGAGCACACAGAGATCACAGTCAGTCCAGGGCTGGTCACTCCCTTGCTCTCCAGGTCCCCAGTAAGACTCCTCACTGGCACAGCTATAGGGTCAAGATCTCAGCCTAGTTGGCAAGCTAAAAACTCTAGCTTCCTCTCTGTCCAGCCAGCGCTTTGTGTCCCTGCCCAAGTAGCTCACACAGACACACACACACACACACACACACACACACACACACACACACACACACACACACACACACATGCATGCACTTTGAAATAAGAGTTTATTCAACCACACAGACACTCCTGTGGAAGGCTGGCACAGGTTCTCCAGCTGTGCCACTTTCTCCCAGACTATATGGTAGTACCAGCTGCCACCACCCACTAATATTTATCAGCTACTCAAAGGCCCTTAAAAAGGACTCCAATTATTACTGTGCAATATTATTATTCAATTGGTAGTATAGCCCAGGGCTAAAGCTATTAGAGTGGCTTTGTACAATTTACCCAAAGGCATGCAAGTACTCTAAAGAGCTTAAATTATCTCTACAAAAAACAGTCACAGTTGAAAGGTTTAAAAATATTTAACAATAAATACTAAAAACACAAGACAATACTTCTTACTACACGGTGCTAGTCAAGAGTTCAGAGATCACAGAGAAATACTTAAAATAATTCAGTAGTACAGTTCTGACATCACAGAAAAACACAGTCTAATCTTTCTAGTTTCTAGCTATTTCTAAAAGAAAACACAAGTTTAAGATAACTTACATATATAGAGCAAGACAGTGATGTGAGTTGGATGATCAAGACAAAAATGCTTAATGCCTTCTGATTCTCTCTGTTTAAATTGAAATTGCAGTTCTGATAAACATTACATTATTCTTACACTTCCCTGGGTTCTCAGGCCAACAGAAACGGCATCTACATTCTTTTACACCTAGGCAGAAATCAGAGCAATAAAAATACATTTGCATGTTTAAATCTAGCAATCTAACTCTTGGTTAAAACAATAGAAAGAATGTGCTAGCCCAGATGGAATGACTCTGAAGCTTTAACTTCAAAGGACAGGCATGAAGTAATTTTAATTTCAAAGGATAGACAAGAAATGCTTGACTTAGCTTTCTTTACAGCAGAGGGCAACATTGCCACATTGTTTTAAGTTTAACATTTCATAACAAGTCTGTAGTTCAACGTTCATATTTACAAATGATAGAATTATCTATAAAATTCTAACTGGCTGGGCTGGCAGCCTTCACACCCCCCCCCCCCACTGGAGAACTCAAGCTAGTTTTTCAAGTGACCCTTGAGAAACACTGCTTGAGAGAGTTAGATCTGAGTATACCTTAAACCATTCCCTGTCTTAAGAGCCCATCTGCATTGGCATTGCTAATCCCACTGCAATGCTGCACTGACATACCACATGCTTGCAACCCCAGGCTCCATCTTAGCAACTTGGCATTTTGCTGGCTGGCTCTGTTTTACCATATTAGGGGGTTGTGATCTGTCATAATGGTGAATTTTCTTCCATACAGATAAAGCTGAAGTTTCTGCAGTGCCCACACTATGGTTAGACATTCCTTTTCTACAGTTGCATAGCATTCCTCCCTGGGTTGGAGCCTATGACTGAGATAAACCACTGGGTGCTCTTTTCCCTCTGAAGAAATCTGGCTAAGTACAGCCCCTACCCCATGGTTTGAAGCATCCACCTGCACAACAAATTATTTGCTGTAATCTGGACTGGCTAACAAAGGGGGTCCTCACAAAGCTTATCTGGCCTGTTCTTCCTTGTCATGTCCATGTGGGGAGCAGCTATGGTAGTATTACTGAGGACGACCTTTCTGTAGTACCCTGCTGTCCCTAAGAATGCCCTCATCTGCTTTTTAGTAACAGGTGCAGGCCATGCCTGAATGGCTTCCACTTTGGCAGGTTGTGGACTTATCTTACCACTCCCCACTCTATGTCCTAGGTAGGAGACCTCTGCCATACTCACCTGACATTTGCCCGGCTTAATGGTTAACTCTGCCCTCTGTAGTCTGCCCAGCACCTCCCTAACATGCTGAAGGTGCTCTGGCCAGGAAAGGCTTTAGATGGCAATATCATCTAGGTAAGCAAGGGTAAACCCTCCTGCTCCTGCTAGGATACAATCTACCAGCCTCTGGAAAGTTGTTGGGGCATTCTTCATCCTAAAGGGCATCTTTGTGAATTCATATAAGCCAAAAGGAGTCACAAAAGCTGACTTCGCTCTAGTACTGGGAGTCAAGGGCACCTGGCAGTAACCCTCAGTAAGATCAATGGTTGTAAGATACTTAGCCCCACCCAGCTGTTCTAGGGCCTCATCTGTCCTAGGCATGGGGTAAGCATCTGACTCTGTGTGAATATTTAATTTCCTGTAGTCCACATAGAACCTGGTGCTGCCATCCTTCTTTGGCACCAGCACCAGTGGGGAAGCCCAGGGACTGTTGGACTCTTGAATCACCCCTAGTTCCAACATCTCCTGTGCCTCCTCCCTCCATAGTCTGTTTGACTCTCTCTCAGGCAGCTAGGTGGGTGCACCCTGGTTTCCCAGTGAACATGTCCCCAAATTCCTGCAACACTGCTCGGATTTCTCGAACATGGGTAGGAGACAGCTGCTGGGACATCGATACCTCTTCCACTGAGGTGTCAGCCCGAGCCTCACTGAAGAGATCAGTTCCCAGATCTCCCTCAGACTCTTCCTGCAATCCACTGAAAGTGCTCAGCACAAGGGTCTCCCTATTATGGTAAGGTTTCATCATGTTAACATGGTACAATTTGTGCCCCTGCCATCTGCCTAGCAGTTCCACCATGTAGTTAACATCACTTACCTTTTTTACCACCTTGTAGGGACCCTCCCAAGCTGCTTCCAGCTTGTTGTGTCTGACAGGAATGAGAACCATTACCTGCTGACCTGCAGCATACTCTCTATCTCGAGCATTCCTGTCCTACCACACCCTTTTCTGTTGTTGGGCTTCTGCCAGATTCTCCTGGGCCAAGCCTATGAGTTCCCTGAGCCTTGCCCTGAGGTTTAGGATGTATGCCACAACAGACTCCTTGTGAGACTCGCACTCACCTTCCCACTCATCTCGAATAAATTTAGAGGTTCCCTCACCCTATGCCCATACAGCAACTCAAAGGGTGAAAAACCCGTGGATTCCTAGAGAATCTCTCTGTAAACAAACAAAAGATGTGGAAAATATTTGTCCCACTCCCTCTTAAACTGATGTGGAAATGCCCATAGCATGGACTTGATTGTAGAGTTTAACCTCTGAACAAGACCATTAGTCTGGGGATGGTAAGGGGTAGTCTTCATGTGCTTCACCCCACAGGACTTCCACAGACAAGCCAGCAGGTCTGACATGAAATTGGCACCTCTGTCAGTCAGTATTTCTTTTCAGAAACCTAAAAAATAAATTAAATGAGCATAGGCTGGATGAGGCACACAAACCACAAAGATTTATTGAGATGAGTGCTTTCGTCTGGTGTACATCACCAGACTTCTTCAGACAAATGAAAATACCGTCATTACTTCTTCTATACTAGCAGCTGATACAGACACACCTATAGAAAGAACACACACCTAGTTAACCTTTAAAAAGATATTGCAACAATTAAAATCTGGAAACTAATCCATTAAGCACTAAACTCTTGTACATTACTCAAATGTATTCACAGTTGATAAACATGCTTTCATAAAAACACTTAATATATACATAAAAAAGAAAAAAAATTTGTATAACCTAAATAATTTCATCTGTCATAAACTTTTAACTTTAATGAACTGGTAATAGATACTAGTTCATTTAAACCAGGGGGGCAACTTGCATTAGTAGAAATCTGCCACATTTCACTGGTCTCTAAATAAACCTTACAGGGTCCTCCCCTATTGTGGTGTTTCACCTAATCTAAGACTACAAATTTGAAAGTGTGTTGAGGGTGAATTTTAATATGCCTATATAATGCATTCTTTTCATTGGCCTGTCTAATTTCATAAGTGTGCTCATATATCCTCTGTGCCAACTTACATTGGGTTTTACCTATGTAAAACGTCGGGCACTCCTTACACTGAACCAGATAAACCACTGTTTGGGAATTGCAGTTGTATTTTCCCTTTATATTTATCCTTTTATCACCCACTTGAATGTGAGTTGTAAGCAAAATGTGATTACATTGTGAGCACATATTACAGGCTGTTAATTTGCCCTGAATCTTGCACTTATCATTTCTCTCCAGAATTCCTTTTAAATTCTGGCCTCTCCTGTACACCAAGCTCGGGCGATCCCCCAGGGCATTTACCCAAATTTTCCTGTAAAATATAGTTCCATTCTTTTCTGACAATGTCCTGAGTGATCGTCATATCCCTAGAAAAGACTGTCACAAAAGGACAGAAAAGGTTACCCCGTCCTGGTACTATATTATTGCTATTATTGTTATTTATGTCGAATAACTTCATGTTTAAAAACATTTCTACTCATATTCAAAATAGGTTTGTATACCCATGTTTGCCACTTGAAAATGACTTCCCTCTTGATATTATCAATCACCCTAGATGGGTAACCTCTCTCCCTAAACATACTAGTTATCTTTTCACATTTATCCAAAAAGTCTTCGTACTCCGAGACCATTCGGGCAGCTCTGACTAATTGCCCTTTAATAATCCCCCTTTTTACATGTAAGGGGTGATTACTGGTAAAGTGCAAAATACTGCTGAATATGAAGGTTTCCTGAAAATAGTAGACTTTATGCTCCCTTCATGCTTCTTAGTTACCATCACATCCAAATAAGAAATTTTGCTACTGTCATATTCATACGTGAACTTCAAAAACTTAGCACTCATATTAATATATTCCAGAAAACTAGAAATCAGATCACAAGGCCTGTTCCATGCTACAAACAAATTGTCCAAATATCTGAGATATAAGCACATATGTTTGTAAAAAAGAAATGGGAATAATATAGTCTTCTCTCACCAGGCCGCATGCTGACCCCATGACCACACCCTCCACTTGTTTGAAATAGTGGCCTTCAAAGAAAATGTAATTCTTTTTTAATACAATTTCCATAAGTTGTGTGTATACATTCACTGCATCCTGATCCAATCCTAATTCTCCCAACAAAAATTCAGAAAAACAGTCTAATCCAGTCTCATGGGGAACACAACTATACAAATCTTTCACAGCTATTGTTACAAAAATACCTTCCCCAAATTGATCCAACCCATTGCACATATCCAAAAATTGCCAGGAATCACGACAAATATGAGACACCCCTGACAATCCCTGCTTGAGCTTCAAGTACAAGTATTTAGCTATATAGCTTGTCTTGGACCACCCAGAATCAACTATAGGGCTTAATGGGGGGGGGGGGGTTGGTCAAATCCTTATAACATTGAAGGGGTTTTGGGATTTTCAGTCATCATGTAATTATATTCATATATCTCTATTTGCCCTTGCCTCACCATGTCAAATAATTCCCAGTCTATCCTACTGTAGGAAATGTTGACCTTATTTATTGACGCCTCACAGTAAGTATCACTGTATATCATATTAAACATTTTTGGATATAATCATCCCTAGTCATGATAACAATTCCTCCCCCTTTGTCCGGTTGCATAAATCTTAAGTCTACATGTTGTTTAAGCTCTGTCAAGATAACATTCTCTTCCTTTGTTAGGTTATTACCCGTCTTATTATAATTTAAATAATGTTGAAAATCTATTTCACAAACCGACAAACACTCGTAGAACTGGGTGTACATCAGGGTTATATGTACTAGGCATCCTAATACTTCTAACATTGTCAACATTACTATTAGAAATGACATAATTTCTATGCAGATATTTCAAGTTTAAATTTCTAAACAATAAAATAAGCACCACTGAGATAAAGCAAAGCTGTAAAACAACCAAATGTCCAAAGAGAAAAAAACAGCTTCACAGCACCAAGTATAAGAAATATATAGAGAGTTTTAATACAAATATTCCAGTTTTCCAAAACAAAGCTTTCGGACAAAGTCCTTCATCAGTGTTACAAGTGCTCTGCCATATACGTTATTTTATACAACATTAAAATAATCACATGACACAACCTAACCTATCATATAAGTATATTAATTAATAAATATAGACATTTCTATGTCTTTACATAATCCTCTGCAGACATGGTGCCTGCTCACCCTGACTAACTAAGCTAACAAAAGCAATAAAACAATTGTGATCTGAACTCTGAGTATTCACTGTGTGGCTGTTTTAAAGTACAAAAACACCTTCAAAGCTCACTGTACACAAGCTACAGGATTCACTCTACCGACACCACTACAAGCCAATTAGTATTTGCCAAACAATTAATATATGGTGTGGATATCCCACCACTGCCAAACAATTAATATGTGACGCCCATTGGCCCAGCAATCAAGGAGCCTCAATCCTCACCACTAACACCATTGAGGAGCATCACATATAGGATGAAAGGATAACAAATACACACAGTAAAGTACAATTTCCCTTAAGAGCACACAGAGATCACAGTCAGTCCAGGGCTGGTCACTCCCTTGCTCTCCAGGTCCCCAGTAAGACTCCTCACTGGCACAGCTATAGGGTCAAGATCTCAGCCTAGTTGGCAAGCTAAAAACTCTAGCTTCCTCTCTGTCCAGCCAGCGCTTTGTGTCCCTGCCCAAGTAGCTCACACATACACACACACACACACACACACACACACACACACACACACACACACACACACACACACACACACACACACACACACACACACACACACTTTGAGATAAGAGTTTATACAACCACACAGGCACTCCTGGGGAAGGCTGACACAGGTTCTCCAGCTGTGCCCCTTTTACCCAGACTATACGGCTGTACCAGCTGCCACCGCCCAGTAATATTTATCAGCTACTCAAAGGCCCTTAAAAGGGTGTCCAATTATTACTGTGCAATATTGTTATCCAATTGGTAGTATAGCCAGGGCTAAAGCTATTAGAGTGGCTTTGTACAATTTACCCAAAGGCATGCAAGTAATGTAAAGAGCTTCAATTATCTCTACAAAAAAACAGTCACAGTTGAAAGGTTTAAAATATTTAATAATAAATACTAAAAACACAAGACAATACTTCTTACTACACAGTGCTAGTCAAGAGTTCAGAGATCACAGAGAAATACTTAAAATAATTCAGTAGTACAGTTCTGACATCACAGAAAAACACTTAGCTAGAATATTTCTAAAACAAAACACAAGTCTAAGATAACTTACATATATAGAGCAAGACAGTGCTGAGACAAAAAATGCTTAATACCTTCAGATTCTCTCTGATTAAATTGAAATTGCAGTTCTGATAAACATTACATCATTCTTACACTTTCCTGGGTTCCCAGGCCAACAGAAACTGTATCTACATTCTTTTACACCTAGGCAGAAACCAGAGCAATAAAAATACATTTGGGTGTTTACATCTAGCAATCTAACTCTTGGTTAAAACAATAGAAAAAATGTGCTAGCCCAGACGGAATGACTCTGAATCTTTAACTTCAAAGGACAGGCATGAAGTAATTTTAATTTCAAAGGACTGACAAGAAATGCCTGACTTAGCTTTCTTTACAGCAGAGGACAATGTTGCCACATTGTTTTAAGTTCGACATTTCACAGCATATTCTTTCATTTAAGAAAACAAGTCTGTAGTTCAACATTCATATTTACAAATGATAGAATTATCTATAAAATTTTATCTAGCTAGGCTGGCAGCCTTCACACTTACCTTGCAAAATAAGGTAATATGTTATGCTCTTCTACCTAGTAGAGTGCAATACCAGTGTTTTCTGACTGGCTACTTGATTTTTTTCCTGTTTGCTCTATATTCCTATGGTCTGTGTGCCTCTGTGCTCTATGCTGGGGCAAAGAAAGTACAGTTTTGTACCTACCATAAATGTAGATGTCCGATAGATATGCAACTGCAGTCATAACATATGGGTTGTCCTGCCTCAGGCAGCCCTCGGTCGGCCGGATTCCAAAGTCTGGGTCCGGCGTCGGCCGGAGTCGCCTCCTCTCCGACGTCACAACAGCTGGAGTATAAAGGCATCAACAACCTGTACCACAGTGCTGCTATGGGGTAACATGCTGCATCAAAAACCAGCACCACAGTGCTGCTAAGGGGTAATATACTGCATCAACAACCAGTATCACAGTGCTGCTAAGGGGTAAGTAACATGCTGCATCAACAACCAGTACCACAGTGCTGCTAAGGGGTAACGTGCTGCATCAACAATCAGTACCACAGTACTGCTAAGGGGTAATGTGCTGCATCAACAACCAGTACCACAGTGCTGTAACTGGGTAATGTGATGCATGAACAACCAGTACCATAGTGCTGTTAAGGGGCAAAGTAATGCATCAACACCCAGTACCACAGTACTGCTAAGGGGTAACATGCTGCATCAATACCCAGTACCACAGTACTACTAAGGGGTAAAGTGCTGCATCAACACCCAGTACCACAGTGCTGCTAAGGGGTAACATGCTGCATCAACACCCAGTGCCACAGTATTGCTAAGGGGCAATGTGCTGCATCAACAACTATTACCACAGTGCTGCTAAGGGGTAATGTCATCAAGCTGCAACTTTCAACTTTTAACTAAGTACCACTTCAGAGTGTGAAGCTATACCCTCTCCTTTTCATATGACAATAACACCTCCTTCACTCATAAATGAGGAAGCTTAAAGTAGGGCTTTACTGGTACAAGAAAAATTGTTTGGAGTTGCTTCAGCTGATACTACATTTACTGACATCAGTATGATCCCTCAAGGCTGGGACTACTGTGCCAATTACATGAAGGAACACCGCAGCATCATATAAGCTGTCTCTGTAGGCCAGGGATTTCTCTCAGGTCCTTCTGACATGTGCGCCAACATACATAATACCAATTCCTTCTGGCACCCTATATGTCAGATTCATTGGCCATCTACCATATGATTAGTATACTCCTTCGATCACTGGGGGAGTACTATATCACAGGCAGAAAACTCACCCTCCCACCAGAAATGAACAGTTGATGAGAACCACTTCTTTTTACCCCACTCTTCTCGGCTTCTCCAGTGCCTATAGGTTCATAGGTTCATAGGTTCATACTAGGCTATCTGCCCGAGGGCATTTACAAGCCTAGCCCATAGTTTTGTGGCTTACGCCACCCCTTTAGTATGGGGAACTATACCCATTATTTTGCTGTGCCTCTGTTGAGCAGTGACACTGAGGTAATCCCTGGGGTATATCTGCGATCTCCCATCCATTGGTCAAGATTTCTCTTGAACAAGGCCAGCGAGGTGCTCTGCCTCACATATACCGGGATTTTATTCCACAGCATAGGGAGTCTTTGGGTGATGAATCTATCCCTCCAGCACGTCCTAAACTGCTACTTCATCCTGGTTTGTCTGGGTCACGGCCAGTGCTACATCCATGAATGTCACAGAGCCATAATGCTGTCAGACATTCAGAGGCCTAATAGCACCTCTCCCTAGTGGACACAGTCCATTCTAACACTTCAAAACAATGTTCATTCACGGTGGCAGACCAAGGCAGCTGAGCAACAAATCCAAAAGTCCATAAAAAATGAATGTAAAAACGGAGACTGAATCTCAATACGATAAAACAAATCTTTTATTTAACTTGACATCGGTAAGCGCTTTCACCACTAGGGCTTCTTCAGAGCATGAGCTTACTCAAACATACAACCAAATTTATACTACGACCTATCAAAATCCAATAAATAAATCATTAATTACTCAATTGAATAATTACATAAGACCTGCTGATAATGTGCTTAAAGCAACAAAAATACAATACATAAAAATACAGTAGTTAAAAACAAAAGATAAGACTAAAATGTGAACCATCACATCTAAAACATAAAACAGGATATCATTTATTTCTGATTTTTAATCTCCTGTTACTTAAAATGGGCTTTACGGGTACTTTGTCATTAAGTCCAGGAAATTTATCTGCTCTAAAGTGAATAATCCACCTGGTTTCACAACTTTCTGTATAATTAAAGCCATTTTTAAGTAACAGGAGATTAAAAATCAGAAATAAATGATATCCTGTTTTATGTTTTAGATGTGATGGTTCACATTTTAGTCTTATATTTTGTTTTTAACTACTGTATTTTTGTGTATTGTATTTTTGTTGCTTTAAGCACATTATCAGCAGGTCTTATGTAATTATTCAATTGAGTAATTAATGATTTATTTATTGGATTTTGATAGGTCGTAGTATAAATTTGGTTGTATGCTTGAGTAAGCTGATGGTCTGAAAAAGCCCTAGTGGTGAAAGCGCTTACCGATGTCAAGTTAAATAAAAGATTCGTTTTATCGTATTGAGATTCAGTCTCCGTTTTTACGTTCATTTTTATGGACTTTTGGATTTGTTGCTCAGCTGCCTTGGTCTGCCACTGTGAATGAACATTGTTTGGAAGTGTTATTATATTATTTTCACATTCACGGGAGCGTTTATCTTGTTGAGGTGCGGACTATTGTTCACTTTTATTATTTGTTGGCTGTTACTGCATTTCGTCAAGGACATGGCTGAGACTGCTTCAATTTCTATCGAATTGCCGTATAATTTACAAGGACACTCTACGGATTACCGGAAAAAGGACCGGTTCATGACTTATGTTTCCGGTACTGAGAACTCATTAATGACAGTAGAGGTTTCTGGGGATTCTGAACCGAATGGTGGTATTGCTCCGAACACGAAGGGTTTAGTGGAAGCCTTTAACAAATTGGAATTTGATATCATGAAGCTTAAAAGAATGTAGCTCCAATGTCAACATTTTGAGGTATGTTTACATAAAAAGATCATACCAAGTGGTTTACGCATATTAAAAATGCCGACCACAGGAAATATGTACCCAGAACTTTTATATAAATGGCAGCAATTAAATATAGACTTAAGTATGAACTATAGGAAATTGCTGAATGAATTCTTTCACCCTGAAGAAGATAAGTTAAGAGACTTAGTTTTTGAACAACAACGAATGATTTCTAGCACGTACCCAAAGGAAAATGTTGAATTGGGAATGGATAAACTGTTGGACAATGTAGCGGTCTATGAAAAAAGACTGCTTGAAATAAAAAAGAATAAAATAATCAGAGACATTAATGATTTTAATTCTGGCCAGGTCTTTGGCCGAGGGCGAATAGTATTCACTCTAATGTTTCTCTTACAACTGAAAGTAGATTACATGTTTGTAATAGAGATACTAATGTTTCTGCTAATCACGTTGAACTGTCTGACAATGGGTCGAAAGATATGAATAATATTAGTTCTGGTGGAACTTCACTAGGCCCAGCTGTTAGGAGAAAGGTTCTTTCGTTAGTACATGATACAACTCAAATTTCTAATTCTCCCGTCCCTTTCCCTATAGTTCACAAACAGCAGGCAACGAGACCCCGATCATACAGCAGGGGGAGACAAAAACGCAAGGGATCAGGGGGAGAACAAGTAGGACCCACATTGAAATGAATGTGGGAGCGTGTGGACAATCGTTAATACATAATTTATCCAAAAGGATTTTAAATGAAGATGAAATACAACTTTTAAATAAAGGGCTTTCTTTTATACCTTCCAGTAGAAGTGAGTTAACGGACACAGTAACAGATCTCAAATTATTTGCGCATAATGTCCAACTTAGAATTGATTTTGGAAGTAATGATTCTGGTAACTTGAATGTTTTTAAAACACCTAGCACTTATGTACCTATATTAAACCCAGTTTTAGATGTTTTTACTAAGTTAGTTGAAGAAGACATACATAATTACAAATCAAGTAATAGCAATAGAAAAAGGAATAATTTGTCTTTTAAACAAAGATCAGCTTTAAAGAATTTAAGCAGTGATGAATCTATAATTGTTAGGCCAGCTGATAAAGGCGGCCCAGTTGTTATAATGGACAGGGACCGTTATATTTCAAGTGTGTATTCTTTGTTAAATGAAGGGGGATTTTATTCTCCGTTAACAATAGAAGAAGTAGAGGTCAAAGTATTTAAAATATACGACATGTTAGATGATTCATTCGCAAGTAAGTATATTGACGTCAGTTTATACAAGTTTCTGTGGACTAGCAACCCACTGTTACCAACAATTCAAGGACTTCCTAAAGTCCATAAGGATTCCATGAACCCACCCTTAAGACCGATTGTCTCAGGACATGGCTGGGTAACTGAACCCTTATCGTTGTATATTGAGTATTATTTAAGACCTTTAGTTGAGCAGAATTCTTTTATTTTAAAAGACAGTAAACAGTTTCTTCTTCAACTATATGATTATATTAAAGGGTTAGAACAAGATACACCCTATTTATTGGTTACTTTAGACATAATAAGCCTTTTTACTGTTATACCCAACACTGAGAGCATCATGAAAGTAAGGAATTATTTAATTACACATTCAACATTGGATGACAGCAATATTGACCTCATTTTGTTGTTTTTAGAAACAGTACTAGAGAATAATATTTTTGTCTTCCAGGACTCTATATGCATCCAGAATGATGGCGTGGCTATGGGCACATCTTGTGCCAATAGCTACGCCAACATTTTTATGGCTGCTTGGGAAGAGGATTGTTTATTTAGTATGGATGATTTCAAGACCCATGTAGGGTTTTATAAACGATTTGTAGATGATTTGTTTTTAATATGGAAAGGTGATGAGAACATGTTAATTGATTTTGTATCGCAAGTGAATAACTTTATTTTGTATCTTAAATTTACAATGAGTTATTCACGTGAATCTTTGCCCTTCCTTGATGTGAATATAGTGAGACTTGACAATGGCTTATTGAACACAGGAATATACAGGAAAGTGTGTTATCATAACACTTTGTTACACAGAGACAGCATGCACCCCCATTATGTGTTCCATAATGTAATAAAAGGACAAGCCATGAGAGCATCGAGACTCAATCCATTTTATGACAATTACAGACAGGAATTAAAGAATCACGTTTATTGGCCAGGGGATACAAGCCAAAGGAAACTGAGAAGGTCTTGGGAGATTTTGACACTGTGAGAAATTTTAATGGAATTCCTTATTTTTCTGATACTAGGTCTAATGACAATGAAGGCAGAACTTTTAGTCATATACCAGTAGTAAAAATGCCTATGTATTATACCATGGATACACCTTTGATATGCAGCATCATACGCAAACATTGGGGTGTTCTACAAGTGGATGTGAATATACAACAGGTAGTAGGTGTAAAACCCAAGTTTTTGTTTAAAAATAAAAAGAATATTCAACAGCTACTATGTTATCCCAGTCTGTCATGTAAGACTATTAGCCAAGGCTCTAAAGGTGGGATGAGGTCTTGTGGGAAATGCAATCAATGCATTTATGTTGACAACGGTGACGTTTTTGTCCATCCTATTACCAATAAGATTTTTAATATTCATGTAACAGCTGACTGTAATAGTACTAATGTGGTGTATTTAGCGAGGTGCGTATCCTGTACAGCGTTCTATATAGGTAAAACTAATAGAACATTAAAAGAAAGAATCAGGGAACATGTACATCATGCACGTATAGGTACACTAAGCAATGCTTTAGCAAGGCACATCAGTGAAACAAACAGCACACATGAATTTAAGTTTTCTGTTTTACAATTGATAGAGCCAGGGATAAGAGGAGGTAATTTTAAAAATTATACAGAAAGTTGTGAAACCAGGTGGATTATTCGCTTTAGAGCGGATACATTTCCTGGACTTAATGACAAAGTACCCTTAAAGCCTATTTTAAGTAACAGGAGATTAAAAATCAGAAATAAATGATATCCTGTTTTATGTTTTAGATGTGATGGTTCACATTTTAGTCTTATCTTTTGTTTTTAACTACTGTATTTTTGTGTATTGTATTTTTGTTGCTTTAAGCACATTATCAGCAGGTCTTATGTAATTATTCAATTGAGTAATTAATGATTTATTTATTGGATTTTGATAGGTCGTAGTATAGATTTGGTTGTATGTTTGAGTAAGCTCATGGTCTGAAGAAGCCCTAGTGGTGAAAGCGCTTACCGATGTCAAGTTAAATAAAAGATTTGTTTTATCGTATTGAGATTCAGTCTCCGTTTTTACGTTCATTTTTTATGGACTTTTGGATTTGTTGCTCAGCTCCTTGGTCTGCCACCGTGAATGAACATTGTTTTGAAGTGTTATTATATTACTTTCACATTCAGGGGAGCATTTATCTTGTTGAGGTGCGGACTATTGTTCAATTTTAACATTCCATTCTAAAACTCACCCTGAATTATTAACTTACATGCAAGTGGGAACAATGTAACACTTTGTCATGTACTTACTAACAATGTAACACTGTCATGTACTTACTGAAAATGTAACACTTTGTCATGTACTTACTAACAATGGAACACTTTGTCATGTACTTTCTAACAATGGAACACTGTCATGTACTTACTAACAATGTAACACTTTGTCATGTACTTTCTAACAATGTAACACTGTCATGTACTTACTGACAATGTAACACTTTGTCATGTACTTACTAACAATGGAACACTGTCATGTACTTACTAACAATGTAACACTTTGTCATGTACTTACTAACAATGTAACACTTTGTCATGCACTTACTAACAATGTAACACTTTGTCATGTACTTACTAACAATGGAACAATTTGTCATGTACTTACTAACAATGGAACACTGTCATGTACTTACTAACAATGTAACACTTTGTCATGTACTTACTAACAATGGAACACTGTCATGTACTTACTAACAATGTAACACTTTGTCATGTACTTACTAACAATGGAACACTGTCATGTACTTACTAACAATGGAACACTTTGTCATGTACTTACTAACAATGTAACACTTTGTCATGTACTTACTAACAATGGAACACTTTGTCATGTACTTACTAACAATGTAACACGTTGTCATGTACTTTCTAACAATGGAACACTGTCATGTACTTACTAACAATGTAACACTTTGTCATGTACTTTCTAACAATGTAACACTGTCATGTACTTACTAACAATGTAACACTTTGTCATGTACTTACTAACAATGGAACACTGTCATGTACTTACTAACAATGTAACACTTTGTCATGTACTTACTAACAATGTAACACTTTGTCATGTACTTTCTAACAATGGAACACTGTCATGTACTTACTAACAATGTAATACTTTGTCATGTACTTACTAACAATGTAACACTTTGTCATGTACTTACTAACAATGTAACACTTTGTCATGTACTTACTAACAATGAAACACTTTGTCATGTACTTTCTAACAATGTAACACTTTGTCATGTACTTACTAATTGTAACACTTTGTCATGTACTTACTAACAATGGAACACTGTCATGTACTTACTAACAATTTGACACTTTGTCATGTGCTTACTAACAATGGAACACTGTCATGTACTTACTAACAATGTAACACTTTGTCATGTACTTACTATAATGGGACACTGTCATGTACTTACTAACAATGTAACACTTTGTCATGTACTTACTAACAATGTAACACTTTGTCATGTACTTTCTAACAATGGAACACAGTCATGTACTTACTAACAATGGAAAACTGCCATGTACTTACTAACAATGTAACACTTTGTCATGTACTTACTAACAATGTAACACTGTCATGTACTTACTAACAATGTAACACTTTGCCATGTACTTACTAACAATGTAACACTCTGTCATGTACTTTCTAACAATGGAACACTGTCATGTACATACTAACAATGTAACACTTTGTAATGTACTTACTAACAATGTAACACTTTGTCATGTACTTTCTAACAATGGAACACTTTGTCATGTACTTACTAACAATGGAACACTTTGTCATGTACTTACTAACAATGTAACACTGTCATGTACTTACTAACAATGTAACACTTTGTCATGTACTTACAAACAATGGAACACTGTCATGTACTTACTAACAATGTAACACTTTGTCATGTACTTACTAACAATGGAACACTGTCATGTACTTACTAACAATGGAACACTTTGTCAAGTACTGACTAACAATGTAACACTTTGTCATGTACTTACTAACAATGGAACACTTTGTCATGTACTTTCTAACAATGGAACACTGTCATGTACTTACTAACAATGTAACACTTTGTCATGTACTTTCTAACAATGGAACCCTGTCATGTACTTACTAACAATGTAACACTTTGTCATGTACTTACTAACAATGTAACACTTTGTCATGTACTTACTAACAATGAAACACTTTGTCATGTACTTTCTAACAATGTAACACTTTGTCATGTACTTACTAATTGTAACACTTTGTCATGTACTTACTAACAATGGAACACTTTGTCATGTACCTACTAACAATGGAACACTGTCATGTACTTACTAACAATGTAACACTTTGTCATGTGCTTACTAACAATGGAACACTGTCATGTACTTACTAACAATGTAACACTTTGTCATGTACTTACTAACAATGGAACACTGTCATGTACTTACTAACAATGTAACACTTTGTCATGTACTTACTAACAATGGAACACTTTGTCATGTACTTACTAACAATGGAACACTGTCATGTACTTACTAACAGTGTAACACTTTGTCATGTATTTCTAACAATGGAACACTGTCATGTACTTACTAACAATGTAACACTTTGTCATGTACTTACTAACAATGGAACACTTTGTCATGTACTTACTAACAATGGAACACTGTCATGTACTTGCTAACAATGTAACACTTTGTCATGTACTTACTAACAATGGAACACTTTGTCATGTACTTACTAACAATGTAACACTTTGTCATGTACTTTCTAACAATGGAACACTGTCATGTACTTACTAACAATGGAACACTTTGTCATGTACTTACTAACAATGGAACACTTTGTCATGTACTTTCTAACAATGGAACACTTTGTCATGTACTTACTAACAATGGAACACTTTGTCATGTACTTTCTAACAATGGAACACTGTCATGTACTTACTAACAATGGAACACTGCCATGTACTTATTAACAATGTAACACTTTGTCATGTACTTACTAACAATGTAACACTGTCATGTACTTACTAACAATGTAACACTTTGCCATGTACTTACTAACAATGTAACACTTTGTCATGTACTTTCTAACAATGGAACACTGTCATGTATGTACTAACAATGCATCACTTTGTAATGTACTTACTAACAATGTAACACTTTGTCATGTACTTTCTAACAATGGAACACTTTGTCATGTACTTACTAACAATGTAACACTTTGTCATTTACTTACTAACAATGTAACACTGTCATCTACTTACTAACAATGTAACACTTTGTCATGTACTTACTAACAATGTAACACTTTGTCATGTACTTACTAACAATAATGTTACCAGGACGTTGTTTTTTCTCCACTATCAGTCTTCCTTCAGTGTCATTAGGTAGGATGGTCTCATCTTTCCTGATAAACTTCCAAAGTTGCTCCACTGGGATGTGATATCCTGAAAATAAAAATGGGAAAGAATTGTACAGTTAGACTGCAATCTTCCAGGAATGCTTACACTACATTTATCATAGTTTATTTAAACAAAGCTGATAAAAATGATACAAATATACAACAAAAGAGCTACAGTTAATCAACAACCATATATCAAGATTGACCATCACTGGAGTCAAATGACAATTTTCCATATTTTTATGTTATTTTATTCCTGTATTTTTGACAAGTCGGCCACCACATCATCTCTTTAACTTCTCATTTTTTTTTTTAGTACACATGCAATTTGTGTCCCAACTACTTTCTCAGCACTGACATTTGGAAACATTTAGCTCTTCCAGTATTCATTATTTACTTTACTGGTTAACCAGCTGAATGTAGTGATTCAAATAACACTTCCATTAATAAACTGTGTTAGCAGCTGAGTGAAATTAAATTACATTTAGTGTAGTCATTAGTTACAATGGAAACATAGGACTAGAAAATCTCACTATTATAAAATAATGTCATGTTCATCAGACTGTACTAATTAAACAAGTGAATGCAAAACTAATATGGGTCTACCCTATAGTACCATTCAAACAATGATTAATGCTTTGCAGTCTGTGGCAGGTTGCAATGATCCATGAAATACACATGCATTTCAGACAGGCAGATGATTTCCTTAACAAGCCCTGGGTTCAAAATTTACATTTCACAGAAAAGTGCGCACTGAAAGAACTGACATCTAGAGCATTTACGGAAACTGTATTCCAGATAAAGAGGCTAGAGTGAAGAAAATGATGCAGCTTAGGCTAGTTTGGGTTTGGAGAACAATAGAATCATGCATACCTAGAGAAGGAAGAGACAGAGATAAAGTAGTACCCCGACAATGAATCCTCTGCCCACCTGCTGGGCACGTGTCACAAGCGACCATTCTATATAATAATCAGCACAGGTCACTGTCTTCTCACACCTCAGCTGGCAGCCATCCATCCAACCTTCCTGAGAAAAGAAGAGATTGCTCACTTACTGAAGATAAGACAACAAACTTTAAAGTTTTAGAGACTAGACTACAGACAAGCTCATGTGCAACTGATCCAAACAGACACAAACACCCAGCTGTATGGTATAAAGGGATGAGGACCGAACTGTGGACAAGATGATTCAACTTCAACTAGTGGTTTACATACTGAAGAGTTGGCTGGGGATAGGTGGAAATGAATGGCCAATGCCAGCCTACCCGTCTTGGAGAGAATGATCGGTTGCTCCAATCAGCCAATCCTCATCAAGCAAACAATAAATAAGGATAAAGAAAGGATAAGTGAGCTTGGTCCAGCCAAGTTAGTGATGTAGCCCTCTGCATCATGTGTGTGGAAGCATGCACATTGGGTGATCACATCACTCACCAGAGGATGGGGGGAGGGTTATAGGGAAAAAAGTCCCGATGAATGCCAGATTAATAGTGCTTCAATTAACCTTCTCACAGGAAAGAATGTGCCAGTACAGTGCAGGAATCTAATGGTTGTGAGGCAGTGAGGAACAAAGAAAGAAAGAAACAAACTGTTAGGAAACATACATCAGGAAGACCCAATGTCAGCAATTAGAATAAGACCTATAAATCATACTAAGACTTTTAGTTGTTAGGATAGCCTTGAAATGTTGCTATTGAAATACCAAGATGCTTAATGCATTAACTGTACAAGATTACCTAGATGATTCAATGCATTCCTAACACTGTAATAATAGTATGTGAGGCTGAACTACTTCCTTTATGGGTAAATATTGTAAACATGTTAAATCATTAAAAATTTTCTTAGGAAAAGATGCAACGGCCAGTATCTTCTCTGACCAGAGTACTTAAGAACCTGTTCATATTGCAGTAGATTTCAACATGGCAGCAAAACTTTGCTGAGTTAAAGTCAAGTAGGATGTAGCTGAATTAAGAATTAGATTAAGACAAACAACAAAAAATTCAAAATCGTTAACAATTTCAAGGGCATACCACTGTAAAAAGAAACCTCCCAGATTAAAGAAACTACGGTAAGCTTTGGCAAGATATAAAAGATTACGGACTTGTTTTTAGGACAGCTGATCCTGAGGTCCTGCATAGCAAACCTTGCATGACTTCTGCAAAGTCTCTGCCAGGCATGGGCTGTAACTTGGAAAAAGATGTTGAATGCAGGACAAGATTGTCAGCCAAGAAATGTGTATTTAGTTCCCCAACATATCAGGTGAAATTGTTAATAAACAGGTGAGCCAAACGAACTGAAACAGAAAAAAAATTCTAAGCATTTCTTGGGAAATTCCAAGTAGATCTTGGATAATATTTGACATTGGCTACATATGGCTATGGCCGACATGCGCATGACAGTATTTGACACATTTCTTAAATAGTTAGAAGTATTCTGTGTAACAGACAGTGCATCTCAGGCTACCATCATCTTTTAGGAAGACAATTTTCTGCTTATGTTTCACATGAATATACCGCAAATGACAACAGAACAATTAATATCAGAAAAATGTAGATGTCTCATTAAGGAAAAAGGAATATTAAATTCTTAATGATAGAACAACCATGTTGTTTTGCTAAGCAAAATGGAATATTCTATTAGTGCAAATGAGCTAGCAGTGTTGGCAATATGCAAAAAAATTCCAAAATGTCAATTTTTCTATTCCTGTACAAACAGCATACTACAATGTGTGACAACTGTTTATGGGATTTTTAGTGGAGACATGAGACTAACTAAAGAAAACACGTCTTATAAAAATTCTAAAATTGCACTAGCAATAGATAGTATTTTAAATATGATTTGTTATATCACGGGGATGCTGCTGCAGGAGAGCCAAAGTGGATACCCGGCATAAGTGTTTAAAATCCTGGCCCAGTTCATTATAAAATGGAAGGAAGACATGCTGAACGTTTGTACAGGAGGCACTTGATCAGAGGAAATCTAATACTTCTGTTACCATATCCAGACATTCATGAGGTAGAGAATGCATCTTAAAGTTCTACTTAAGTGAATACTCCAGAGATGGAACATATTACATCTAGTCCCGAAATAAATTGTCTGAAGACTGTCATACCAGAAATCTGTGGTGATAATGATGTCTTGCCAGAGGTGAAAGTTCATAGAGAATCTACAAACCTCCTAATCATATGAATTCTAGACTGAAGGAACAATTACCTCAGTTATAGCACTGGTAAAGATACATTAGTAACTTTTTAAACAATGTATTTGTTAAAAAGAGGTAGGGGTAATATGGCAGACGGAATAACACATTATTTAGTATGCACACCATAAATATGTATACTGGGCTGCAATGAGTTTAGGTGAAAGTGACTGAATTGTACAATTTGCATAGAGCAGAACTGTCCCATACTGGCATGGACCAAGTCCAAGATTTTATTCTCTCTGGTCAGGGTGCAGGCTAACCGATCCTGAGAGTTTGTAGTGATGAAGGTCAGAAATCTCTGGGCATAAACATTAGAGAATGTATGTGTCTCCCGGTTAATGGAGGACTAGTTAAAGTCACCTAGGAGTACTCTACCTTAGAGCTAAAAAACAAGATATATTTTTTCACTCTGCCTGTTTTCTGAGCTATTTTAACATCTCAGAATCACTCTGAGTGCTTCTCATAGAATTTAAATTTTTTCCACAAATGGCTACCAAAAGGCCTTGACATATCAGCGTGATCTTGTTTTCCTTCAAGCCTTTCTCTTTCCCATAATCCATTTCAAATCTACTCTATACGAGTCATGCCAGACACAAGGAAGTATTCCTATGAAACTGACATATAATGGGACTAGTGTCAGTCACGGTCATCTTACACACCTTCTGTAACAGAGCTGCGCCTTTTATCCTGGAATGACCCTCATTTATGTGCATCCTACAGTCTTATTTACTCTATACTAAGGATCAGCCAAAAAGTAGCTGAACAGTTGGCTTTTGTTCAAAGTAACCATCTCTAGTCCAAGACTAATTGAACAGTCCCCACTCCACATACTATTCCTAAGGTGTCAAAACTGGCACTGCACTGTGAGATCCTTGCAGATTCATGTGTAACTGACAGTTGCTGGTGCAAAGGAATGGAATTCTGTTTCATAGTGCTTACAGGGGAAATATTTTTATTTATTTATTTATTTGTTTATTTATTTATTTATTTTGCCTGAATGTTGTAGAAAATGCTTTATTTTCATTTGTTTTATAACTAATGTCAAGTTCTTTTTTTCACTTACTAAGTAAGTCTACAACAAAATATGACCAACTTTCGATTCCTTAACTTTGGATAACTATTTTTTCTGAGGCACAGATGTTGTGTAACATTATACTGTCGATCGTTTCTTGTTATTCTGCTCATACAATGATTTGTTAAAGTACAGGAAAAGCACTCTCCTAAAAAACCTGACTCCTTGATAATGACACATTGAAAAGAAAGGACTGGAAAATAATTCTATTTCCCCAGTCCATAAAGTTTTATTTTTTTTTGGGGGGGGGCCTGTGTATTGTAGGACACTATCAGTTGCATATGTTTTATAACTAATGGCATTTTTTCTTCCTGAAAACCTCCCTGAAACCGCCGTCCTTTCTCCTTTTTCACCACTTCACTCTTAATGTACCTCTAACACTATTCCCTGCCTCTTCTACCTCTTCCCTTCCTCTATCTCCAACCACTCTTAATTCTTACAGTCTCAAAACAACCTACCTATCTAGTCTGTCTCCTATACTCTACCTCCCCTACTAGCCATTCCTACTTTACTTTCTCGTTTCCAAACTCCTATACAACTAGATCCTACCCACTTTAAATAAGCAGCTGCCCAACTCTTAACTCATTTTGCTCAAAGCAGCTTAAATAATATTGTAACTAGTCACATTTTCTTCTGCTAATTGTTCAAAACCTTGTTTGTAACAACTCACATACTTGTCTGCCAATTGTTAATACTCTGTATAAGTGAATTACCTGATGAGCTTTTTTTTTCGCTCCAGGTCTCTGCTTGTAAGATCTTATAGCTGATTTTTTAACATTTGTTGACCGGGAAAGTCCGACTAGGTTCCATAGAGCCTGTTTTCAGCGGAGGCCCGGGGAGAAATGCTCCAGATGCATGTCTGATTGTTACTACTATGTTACTAAAATTTAATAAATTGTTTTCTAGTCCAGAGGAGCTTTTCTCCCCTGGTCTCTGCTGAAAATGAGCCAAAAGCTCAGCCAGACTAACCCGGTTAACAAATGTAAAATAAATAAAAAATGTTTTCTTCTTACAATGGTGTTCTGTAATTCTATATCCACATATTACCAATTGTCTATTCCTTAATTTGGTTACGTTTATTTATGTATTAATTTATATTTTTGCAGCACAGATGCCTTCTGGCATTACATTTTTCTCTCTTTTATGTTATTCATTTTATTTATTTATTTTTATTTTATTTTACATTTGTTAACTGGGATAATCCAACTGGACCAGATCCATTTTCAGTGGAGGCCCAGGGAGAAAAGTTCCACAATTACATACAGCAAGTAATCCAGACAAAGATATAATAGGTAGTGACATATTATTCTCACCAACTGATTTGTTAACATATAACACAATCGCTGTTAAACAAAACTGCCTCCTTGATAATGACACAAGTATTACTTATGTTCTGGGCTTTATAAGATTTACAAATTACTCAGTGTACTTTTGCAGGAAACTGTACTCCTGACTGTTGCAACCATCAGTGAATTTTGGCCTGCAGCAACCAATTCCTGTTCTTCTAACTGAACTTGTGATGTCTGGCAGTAAGTGCAGATGACTAAAGTTCTGCTTGCATTGCTAAGAGTACGTGGTTTGAATCTTTCCACCTTCATATGCCTACTGTGTGCCCTTGAACATGTCACTTAACCAGGCAGTGCTTTGGGGCACATGAGAATTTGGGTTAGACTCATCAGTGGTCCCCAGAACTGCATACAACGCTACTTTACATGAATCTATGGCCCTGTCCCGTTATTCCTGTTTCACACCACAATTATCACAATACTGTTTCTGTGTTAAGCTTCTTCAGTCTGTTATTGGCTATGGTGGCTGTCGGTTTCAATAACTATCCATATACATTCATAGCTTTTCAGTGTATGTTAACCTTTTATGTAATGTGTCTCAGTCACAACCACTCAGTGGTGACGTGTATAATATATAAAATGTTTCCTTTCTATTCCATTTACAGCTCACTTCCCCAAGGCTGATTACACCAAAGTACATTATCTGTGGTATTCTCTTACTCACGTACCCTTTAACATTGGTTTGTTAGCTGTGAATGTTTTGCCGTTTCATGGTTTCCACAGTTTACCATCTGCCAAGCAGTTCTGTCATAATCTCATGTGAGATGAAGGAAAACCATTTGAAATGTCAGGACCACTACAAAGAGTCCCAAACTATGGAGGCTAAATTGCCAAAAAAGAGACTTACATATACCAAATCCAAGATGGCCATTTTATGGAATATTTCCTTTTCTCAGAGGTAAGGAGAGTTGTGTATATATAAGTTTGGGGGGGGTGGGGGGCTTGCCCCACAACACATACACATGGAGGAGTACAGGGATTCCCCCCTACCAAAATGAAGTTTACAGGAGAAGAGCAATTTTCAAGATTCATTCTTCTCGGGGATTTTCAGTCTTTTTTTCCGCATGTCGACACATACAAGTGCCACCATTTCAATACAGATATGAAATGCTGTGCACAGCTTCTTTAGCAATGCTTACTGCTACTGAAGGGGCAGTGTTCTGACCCCCCACTAATATGTCACTCTACCCCTAGCAAACGCTACAATTTTTGCACTATAAAATGATTATGTTTTTATGGCCCATTACTTTGTTTCTTTCTGACACGTCTTGACATGAGCTGCAAGTATTTTTTTTTTACCTCAATCAGCACAAATTGAAGAAATTAAAACTGACTATACTTTGATGAATAATAGATACCTGTCCACATTTTAATGAAGTGCATGATTTTTCAAATAGGATTTGTTTATATTATATAAAATAGCTGACTCATGCTTTCTTCAAACACTTACATTAGCACTGCCGCACATTTAACATTTTCAGTAAACAGTTTGGCTGTTCTCCTCCACATGCAGGACCCCCCTGCCAGCCTTCAGCATAACCACTAACAATGGCACTGTCATCTCCCCAGAAGCCCAAACTAAACTACTGGGTGTCATAGTTGATAACAACCTGAGGTTTGATGTGCATATCAATCAAACTATCAAAACCATTAAAAAAAACTTGGCTGTCATTACAGAATCAAACCGTTCCTTACCCCACTTGCTAGAACTGCAATTGCCCGTTCCCATCTGCTATCAACTCTTCTCTATGCCTCACCTCTATACTCCAACTTAAAATAGATCTTAATAAACTATCATCCTGCTATAACCACATTGCCAGATTTGCTACTGGCACAGCCTACCGGGCACACCACTGTCTCAACCTAAATCGCCTAGGATAGCTTGAACTATGCAGTTCAACCAGCTAATAGCGGCACATAAAGTCCTTTACCAACCAGAAAATACACCTGCACTAAAAAATATTATCAGCCCCTACACCAGCACCCGGTCACTGTGATCATCCAATAGACTCCTAGTTCAAACATACAAATCCAACTACTCAGCTGGGGACTCTATTTATGCAAACTCTGTTGGAAAAATATGGAACAGACTCCCAGCTGACTTAACCCGATTACCCTCACTAACTTGATTCAAAAACAAACTCAAGAAATACTTCAAAACTCATTGGTTATGTCCTTGCACTAACCCTGACTAGTGACCTCTCTATTACTTAGGTGCCTTACCTTCAACTACTTCTAACTATTTTCTACCACTCCATTTCAGGAAGTGTCAATTTTATAACTGCTGCTCAGTGTGTCTTAAACCTGAATGCAATGTTATGTATGTTTAACTTTGAAAATAATGTTATGCTTTGTAAAGTATTTTATAAGTTAGTACTATATGTGCTAAATGCTGGTATTGCTTATGACTGTAATCTGCTTGAAACTAGCATTTACTAAATGTTCAATGTGTATTATTATCTTGGAGCTTTTCTTCCCGGGCATCCGCTGAAAATGGACATGTATCCAGTCGGATTATCCCGGTCAACAAATGTAAAATAAAATAAATAAATAAATTAGTATGAACACAGACAATGCCAATCAGACAAGCGTAACATGGTTGTCAAATAAAGCTGCTTCATTCACAAAATGTCTGCATTCTCCATTGTACAAGGGTAAAAAGGTACACCATAAATTCAAGAATGTCAGTGCATAATCTACCTTGTCTGGTCTCTGTGTTGTGCTCCTCCCATTCAACTCCTAAGTCAGTAGTTTACCTTACATAGCACTGCTTGCCATACGTATATTTGTAATGCATGAATGCCAAACTCAAGGACCCTAAGGTTAATTAATGAAAAATGGACTGTTTGGTTTCCTAGTATCAGCATTTTACTCTCTCTTTGCTTAATAATATAGTTAAACTCTGCCTTCACCTGTCGACTGGCCATGGAAATGAAAATTATAAGTGGCCGGCCTGTTCAGTGTTTCAATAAAAGAGAATTACAGTGTAAAGTGGAAGTAGAAGCAGCAGGTCTATTTCATTTGTATAAGTCTGAGGCTTCAGAAACATCACTACCATAAACAGCAGGCCTGTTTCATATGTACAAGCCTGGGGCTTCAGCCGCATCACGAATATAAACAGCAGGCCTGTTTCATATGTACAAGCCTGGGGCTTCAGCCGCATCACGAATATAAACAGCAGGCCTGTTTCATATGTACAAGCCTGGGGCTTCAGCCACATCACTACCGTAAACAGCACGCCTGTTTCATATGTACAAGCCTGGGGCTTCAGCCTCATCACTATCATAAACAGCAGGCCTGTTTCATATGTACAAGCCTGGGGCTTCAGCCACATCACTACCATAAACAGCATGCCTGTTTCATATGTATAAGCCTGGGCCTTCAGCCGCATCACTACCATAAACAGCAGGCCTGTTTTATATGTATAAGCCTGGGGCTTCAGTCACATCACTACCATAAACAGCAGGCCTGTTTCATATGTACAAGCCTGGGGCTTCAGCCGCATCACTACCATAAACAGCAGGCATATTTCATATGTATAAGCCTGGGCCTTCAGCTGCACCATATGTATAAGCCTGGACCTTCAGCCGCATCACTACCATAAACAGCAGGCCTGTTTCAAGTGTACAAGCCTGGGGATTCAGCCACATCACTACCATAAAGAGCAGGCCTGTTTCATATGTACAGGCCTGGGGCTTCAGCCACATCACTACCATAAACAGCAAGCCTGTTTCATATGTATACGCCTGGGGCTTCAGCCACATCACTACCATAAACAGAACACCTGTTTCATATGTATAAGCCTAGGCCTTCAGCCACATCACTACCATAAACAGCAGGCCTGTTTCCTATGTATAAGCCTGGGACTTCAGCTGCATCACTACCATAAACAGCAGGCCTGTTTCATATGTACAAGCCTGGGGCTTCAGCCGCATCACTACCATAAACAGCAGGCCTGTTTCAAGTATACAAGCCTGGGGCTTCAGCCACATCACTACCATAAACAGCAGGCCTGTTTCATATGTATAAGCCTGGGGCTTCAGCCACATCACTACCATAAACAGCAGGCCTGTTTCATATGTATAAGCCTGGGGCTTCAGCCACATCACTACCATAACAGCAGGCCTGTTTCATATGTACAGGCCTGGGCCTTCAGCAATATCACTACTATAAACAGCAGGCCTGTTTCATATGTATAAGTCTGGGGCTTCAGCCACATCACTACCATAAACAGCAGGCCTGTTTCATATGTACAAGCCTGGGCCTTCAGCTGCATCACTACCATAAACAGCAGGCCTGTTTCATGTGTACAAGCCTGGGCCTTCAGCCATATCACACTATAAACAGCAGGCCTGTTTCATGTGTAAAAGCCTGGGGCTTCAGCCACATCACTACCATAAACAGCAGGCCTGTTTCATAAGTATAAGTCTGGGGCTTCAGCCACATCACTACTATAAACAGCAGGCCTGTTTTATGTGTATAAGCCTGGGGCTTCAGCCACATCACTACCATAAACAGCAGGCCTGTTTCAGGTGTACAAGCCTGGGGCTTTAGCCACATCACTACCATAAACAGCAGGCCTGTTTCATATGTATAAGCCTGGGGCTTCAGCCACATCACTACCATAAACAGCAGGCCTGTTTCATATGTATAATCCTGGGGCTTCAGCCGCATCATGATTATAAACAGCATGCCTGTTTCATATGTATAAGTCTGGGGCTTCAGCCACATCATTACCATAAACAGCAGCAGGCCTGTTTCATATGCACAAGCCTGGGCCTTCAGCTGCATCACTACCATAAACGGCAGGCCTATTTCATGTATACAAGCCTGGGCCTTCAGTCATATCACTACCATAAACAGCAGGCCTGTTTCACATGTACAAGCCTGGAGCTTCAGCCACATTACTACCATAAACAGCAGGCCTATTTCATATGTATAAGCCTGGGGCTTCAGCCGCATCACTACCATAAACAGCAGGCCTGTTTCATATGTATAAGCCTGGGGCTTCAACCACATCACTACCATAAACAGCAGGCCTGTTTCCTATGTATAAGCCTGGACCTTCAGCCACATCACTACCATAAACAACAGGCCTTTTTCATATGTACAAGCCTAGGGCTTAAGCCACATCATTACCGTTGTTTATTTACTTACTTATTTGCATTTGTTTACCGGGAAAGCCCACCTAAGAATTAAAACTCCCTTTTCAATAGATAACCATGGAGAAAAAAGCTCCATGGATACATATACAGAGTTATTATGACAATGTGCAAATCATCTATTAAAGCAAAAGCAAATAAATTTATAACACAGACATCAAGATTTAAATAATGAATTAAATGCACTGTACAATACAAATAAATTAAAGTGAGGCTTTTGTCCCAAATTAATGTTGGTGGTTGCAGTTTGCAATACAAATACTTTAAAGGATCTTTTCTTTACATGAAAAGGTTACCTAAATGCAGACTGGGAAGTGAGGTGTCACTAGTTGTATACGTACAACAGTGAGTGCGTGCAGACACACACACACACACACACACACACACACACACACACACACACACACACACACACACACACACACACACACACGTGCACACCCACAGGCGCCCGCACTCACACGTGCACACACACGTGCGCACACACATGCGCACATACACACACACAAACACACACACAATATAATCTATGTTTCCATTATGCACACAGACAAGTCTCTATACATACATGTAAGATGTATGCTACACACATGTACTTCATATATACACAATGTACAGTGTTGGGTCAATGGCACAACAGGCAGCACACTCAACTTTGCTGCATAAGGCTGTGGGTTGTATTCCCATATCAGGTAGATTGATTGCTAATACTGCCATACAGGATAAAGGGGGTGCTGCACTTTTGAGTGTATTGTCCTTTTGGATGAGATGTTAAACTGAGGACCCATCTGCTTGAGTTGGTGGTAGCTCAAGTGGATGTAGAAAGATCCCGCAGCACCTAATTAAAAGAGTAACGGAAGTTTCCTGATGTCCTGGCCAAATTTTCACCTAGTAGTAAAACCATCTCCTCAGGTCTCCACTGAAAAGTGGCTACTAGCCTAGAGCGAGTAACCTGGGTAACAAAGGATAAACAAAATGAAATAAAATTAGATAGTTAAACTACTTCCAATTTCCTTTCCCTAATATTTTTAACAAATAGGTGCATATCACATGTAGGCTAAAGTGAAGTTAGCTGTATATCATGGTTACATTTCCACTGCTGACTAGAAATTGCTCATTATTAGTAATTTAGTTGATTTAATAGTAAAAACAGAAGACAAGTCATTGTTCTTCACTCATCACTCCTATGGGCATGGGACACAAACTAGAACTGATGGGATTTATGCCACTTGAATTATTTTCGAACTGTTCCTTGTTATTTATCTCATCATAATTCACAAAGATTAATGGGTCTATAATGAAATTTCAGATTATTTATAGAACCCCAGTATATGTGATGAAATTAAATGAGCTTAAGACTTAACGTAGGGAACAAACTGAGATTTTATTTATCTTTGAATGATAACAGTCAGGTTAGTAAAGTTGTACTATGGGATTCCTTAGAAATTCAATTAAAAATAAAATGGGAAGATGGACTAGTAATAATTGCGTCCATGTTCCCCTGATGCTAGGTCTGCGGTTGAGCTGCTTGACATGACTCACGTAAAGTGTTCTGGGCGCTCCCTCCCTGCCACATAAACTATAAGGAAAACCACCTGCCAACCTGAAGACACCCCTGAAGCTGACGGCTTACCAGGCTTCACACAAAAGCTTATAGCCTAAATAAAGTGTTCTGAGCGCTCCCTCCCTGCCACAAAAACTAAAAGGAAAACCACCTGCTAACCTGAAGACACCCCTGCAGCTGACGGCTTACCAGGCTTCACACAAAAGCTTATAACCTACAGTAAATGTACATTAAAGTGTTCTGGGCACTCCCTCCCTGCCACAAAAACTAAAAGGAAAACCACCTCCCAACCTGAAGACACCCCTGAAGCTGACGGCCTACCAGGCTTCACACAAAAGCTTATAGCCTAAAGTAAATGTACATGTATGTTGTTAATACCTATTTTATCTGCATGCCTAGAGTGCTTGTGAACCCCTCCGTGTGAGTTTCAGCAGCCTACTGCAGACTCCTAGCCACTATTCCTCCTCCAGTCTTTTTTCCCCGAAGCCTATTTTTATTTTTGACTGGAAGTACCCTCTTACTTACCTCTCCTAGTTGGTATTTTCCCCAATGTCCACTAGGTAGCAGTATTCTACCAACTCAGTTTTTAACCTGCAATTCCCAAAGGTCTTAAACCTATTTTACAGTGACTATCTTCAAATCTTTTCCTCCTGCTAAACTCTTAGGAAACTTCACTCTTACCACAATAACTAATACTTATATTTTAGATAAGATAATACCCTTTTTCCCTCTATTTTATTCTGATTTCTAATTTATCTAGCCATAACTTTAAAGGACAGCTGATACTTTTTACTGCTGTACCTACCTTATTTCTCTTGCCCACAACATTTGCCCCGCGGGCTCACTCTGCTCCCCTACCCTACCCAAAAATCTCACCCACCCCTAAAACACCTAAGCTTATACTTCCTTAGCCACACCTCCAACCCTTATCAACCAATAGCTCACTTGATCTTGTTACATATTTTACTGATTAATACCAATTTATTCAAATTCCCAATTTACCTACCCTTCTCTTTGGATAGACACACCCTTATCTTGTCCTTCCTTAATCAATGTTCACCATCGTTTTACCCATACCACACCTCCTACTATGGCTACCACTGTCTTACAAAGCTATCTTAACTTACTCCTCATGTCCACAGTCCTTACCACCCTTCTTCTATCCCACAGCCTCTCCTGCTATGAAAACCTAAGCCTTACTAAATTTCACCACCCCCTTAAAACAAACAACCCCTTTCTCTTCTCTAGTCTCGCAAACCCATAGTAACATAACCTCCTCATCATCCTACCTGCGACCACAGTTCCACAGACTAACTCATATTAAGCATTTCCAAACCAGGAAAACTGACCCTATCTTACGTAAACTCGGGAAACCTTCACAGAATCCCCAGCAGCACCTATTACTACATGGTGACATTTATCCAAACCCAGGTCCTAGCATCTCCACTTATAATTCCCAATCTTACTACCCCTCCACATCACATACTCCCACTAAAACCTCAAACTCTCTTCTCATAGCTCACCTTAATATACGCAGCATAAATAATAAAATCACCGAGCTGCACGCCCTGCTAGATTTACATTCCTTCGACATCCCATGTATAACAGAAACCTGGCTCAAACCAGTTATTAAAAGCAATGTTATTCTCCCACCTGGCTACAGCATCCTGAGACTAGACCGTCTTAATAAAAAGGGTGGTGGGGTGGCAATACTTTTCAAATCTGAATTACAGGTCACCTCACTAGATACTCAACCACCCTCACCTAGTAATGCCGAGATCTTAATATCCAAGCTCCAAGTTAATGCAAACAAATCCGTATACATTATTTGCTCGTACATCCCCCCCACGTAATAACATAAATACTCTTGAAAACACCCTTAGTTGGCTCTCCACATCCTTCCCACAAGGAACAATATTCCTTGGGGATTTTAATATTGATTGGAAATGTTGTACATCTGTAAATCCAGCTACTCACATCAATCTTTATGGCTTTCATCAAACCATTACCTACTCTACCAGAACCCATAAATCTAGCAACAAACAAACCACCTTAGACTGGATACTAGTTAACAGTAGTCCCCATTAACACAAAACAGGCTTACTCCCTGATGTTATTAGTGGCCATTCCCTGACCTTTATATCTAGACAAAAGACCTCAATTCCCAACAAAATTAACTGTAGAACAAGAAAAATCTAAACCTAGATAACTTTCAAGCTGAGCTTAAAGCTTGCAATTGGTCACCCCTAAAATCCCTACCTCTTGATGAAGCAGTCTCTTACTTTAACAATAAATTCTTACAAATTCTGGAACACCATGCTCCCTCTCGCACTGTTAGAATTAGGAACAAACCTGCTCCTTGGCTCACAAAGGAGACAAAAAATGAGACTGAGAAATCAAACCTGGTCCAAATGGAGAAAAACTAAGAACTCTACTGATCACCTAAATTTTAAACAGCTTAGAAATGCTACAAAAAATCAATATTCCTTAATAAAATAAACTATTACCTCAAATTCCAACAGACCCAACATCAAAACCCACAAAAATTCTGGTCAGGAATAAATAAATTGCTCCACCCTGGACACGCCAAAACAACTACCCCCTCTAATTTGACTCAAAACTCTCTCCCAGCCAAATTGCTGATATTTTTAACAAATTTTTCTTTGAAACAGTCTAATCTTTAGCTAATACCTTACCCCCCCGTACCACCTGTTACCACTACTGAGTCACCCCTCCCAACAAATTTACCCCACACACTCCAACTCCAGCCTGTCCCAGCATCCTTCATACACACCCAACTCCTCAAACTTAAACCAAGTACTCCATCAGCTGACCTCCTTCCAGCTGAATACCTGCAAATGGCAGCTGGAGTACTTACCTACTCAATTGCTATATTAATAAACAGAACCATTACAGAATGTTCCATCCCATATCTATGGAAAGTCTCACACATTATACCCCTCCATAAGGGAGGTAACTCAAATGAACTCTCTAACTTCCGCCCCATAGCCCTACATTCCCCACTAGCAAAAATTATGGAGAGATGTATTCATCATCAAATACTTGATTATCTTCTCCAAAACCACCTACTAGTGGACTGCCAGGATGGCTTTAGGCCATTCCTTAGTACAACAACAGCACTCCTATCCTTTTCAGACTGCATTAATAAAAACCGTAACAACAACTTAATGTCCTCAGCCCTCTTTATTGACCTCTCAAAGTCATTTGACATGGTGAATCATCAACTACTGTTGGATACACTTACATCTTTCTCTTTTGACACACAAACAGTCAAGTGGTTTAAGTCCTACTTAGGAAACAGACAGTAAGCAATCCTCTGGGACAATTAACTATCCACTCAGCTCCCTATCTCTCTTGGTGTCCCACAAGGCTCCATTCTGGAACCTCTCCTATTTACCATTTTCATTAATGATCTGAAAACATTCATTCCACAGGCCACCTGCATACAATACGCTGACGACTCGACATTAATATGTAGTGCCTCCTCACCTGCAGAGCTACAAACCAAGACCCAAACAGTATTTAACTTAGTCGAAAAATGGTTCCATCAATGCTGTCTCCTCCTTAACCACAAAAAAAAAACTATTATTGTTCACTCCCACCCTAAAGTCCCCCACTATTAACTTTACAATCACATCCAACAATGGTACTAGGTGTAACAATTGATAATAATCTTAACTATGACACACATATTAACCTAACTATTAAATCAGTTAATAAAAAACTTGGCTCCCTTTATAGACTTAAACCCTTTTTCACAGCTTCAACTAGGCTACTATCACCCAAACTCACCTACTTTCCACCCTTCTCTATGCCTCACCAATTTATACAAACCTCTCCAAAAGCAATATCAATAAATTGGCAACATCTTATAATAACATAGCCAGATTTGCCACTGGATCCCCATTTAGAACCCTTCACTGCCAGAATCTCAAACTATTAGGTTGGCTGGAATTGCAAAGTCAGCTTCTTATACAGCAACTTACAATTATTCATAAAATTCTGCATCATCCCACAAATACTCCCATACTCTGTATGCTTATTAGCCCATACAAAAACCTAACAACCTTATGATCTGCCAAAAGGGTACTAGTATCTACCTTAAAACCCAACAAGAAGTTTGGGGATTGCCTGTTCACTAACTCTGCTGGTAACATTTGGAACAAGCTTCCAACTGAACTAACATCCCTTTCATCCACTCCACTGTTTAAAAAGCAATTAAGAATCCTCCTAAACTCACAATGGTTATGCCCTTACACTAATCCTGACTGACCGTATTCACCTCATCCATGACCACCTCTGTTGGCTATTATACCTCTCGCTGTTGCTTTGTTTTTTCTCTCTGTTAATCTACTGAAGAAATACACTTCCTATGGAACCAAATATATATATATATATATATATATATATATATATATATATATATATATATATATATATATATGGTTCCCTATCAGAAGCCTGAAACACTATAAGCTTGAAAATCAAAATCCTGAAACCAAAAGCCTGAAAACTCAAAATCCTGAAAACTCAAAATCCTGAAAACTCAAAATCCTGAAACTCAAAATCCTGAAAACACAAATAATGCTAATATGCCAATACAAAGACACTAATATCTACCAACTGACCTTGACCCTAACCCTAACCCTAAGGTCCGTCACTATCGCACACTCACCTGACCCACGCCCTAACCCTAACTCACTTAAACCGCCCCTTACCCTAATTTCTGTCACTATTGCATACATGCCTAACCTGCGCCCTAACCCTAACTCACTTAAACCACCCCTAACCCTAACATAAAACCAACCGCACACTTACCTGAACCCAACGCATGATCTAACACCACAGGGCTAACAATAGCAAAGCCACAATGATGTCAGTATGTCTATTTTGTGTTTTCAGGATTTTGAGTTTCAGGATTTTGGGTTTTGAGGATTTTGAGTTTTCAGGATTTTGAGTTTTCAGGCTTTTGGTTTCAGGATTTTGATTTTCAAGCTTATAGTGTTTCAGGCTTCTGATAGGGAACCATATATATATATATATATATATATATATATTGGTAATGTCTTGGAGCTTTTCTCCCCGGGCCTCCGCTGAAAATGGACATATATCCAGTCAGACTATCCCGGTCAACAAATGTAAAATAAATGAATAAATAAATAAATAATAAAATGAAAGAGTGGGTGAAGAGTTATTAGAAATCCAAGATAAAATTCACAAAGTGAGGTCTGAACAAACAAACAAATGAGATAATACTGATGTCTTTAAAAATTAATGACAAAATATCAGTTTTAATGCATAAAGTGGTGAAAGATTTAGAATACATTTAGAAAAAATAAAGTTGTACATTTACATGATGACTTCAAAAAATATAAATCAATTAGTTAACGGAAGTCTTTTTAAACAAGAAACATCATCATCTTTATCATCAGCCCCCTTTTCCCCATTTTTCTACATGGGGTCAGGGTATCGTGTTGACTGTCACCAACTCTCTTTATTCAGTGCCACACTCCTGCCTTCTTCAACACTCATGCCTGACTACCGCAGATATTCTTTCACACAATCCATCCACCTCTTTGCTGGACATCCTCGTTTCCTCTTGCTTTCTTCCTGTCTGTCCCAAATCTTCCTCACCAAATTGTCTTCTGCTTTTCTACACAAGTGCCCAAACCACCGTAATCTGTTCTCTGACATTTTCTACAGTTGAAACTACTTTGGCTTCTGCTCTTATGTTCTCATTTCTTCGTCTGTCCCACGGTGTACATCCTATCACCATTCTAAGGCACTTCATTTCCATCACATCTAGCTTCTTCATCTGTTCTGCCTTTACTGCCCAGGTTTCTGTAGCATACAGTAGTACTGGTCGCACCACTGTCTTGGACACCTTACTTTTCTGCTTCTTTGGCATTCTTCTGTCATATACTACACCTGATACTCTATGCTAGCTGGCTGCAGCTCCTCTGATTCTAGCTTTGACCTCTTCATTCAGACTAACCTTCTCATGAACTACCCCTCCCAGATACTTGAAGCTGTTTACCTGTTCCACTATCTTCCCTTCTATCTCTATTCTCAGCTTCTTCTGATTTCCCCAATTTGCTGCCATTACCACTTTCTTATCTGTGCTTAGTTTCATCCCATGTGCCTTCAGATTTGCATTCCAGTCTCCTATCCTTTGCTGAAGTTCTAGCTCAGAATCTGACTGTACTGCCACATTGTCTGCATACAGCAGCTTTGCTGATCTTTCCCCTCCAACCTGTTTGCTAATGTAGTCCATCACCAGTAAACTCCAGCTTTACTCCGTAGCATATCACCTACTCTGAGGTGATCTCTGCCTAACATATAAAGCTATGTCTAACCCAGAGCTGTTGGACATGCTACACCTAAAGAAATCCCAATCCCTCCAAGCTACACCTCTAGGGACGTAAACCTTGTCACCACAATAAACAGGACATGCTGGAGGGATAGATTCCTGTCCCAGAGATATCCTATACTCTGGAACAAGCTACCCATCTATGTCAAGCAAAGTTCTTCATTAGCACTCTTCAAGAAAAATCTTGATGAGTGGATGGGAAATAGGAAATACACCCCGGGGATCACTTCTGTGTCTCTGCTGGGCAGTGGCACAGGAAAATAACTTTCTTGGGTAACCTTACTGGCTAGGCTTACGTAGGCCCTTGGGTCGATAGCCTAGTACCTACTTATGAACCTATGAACAGCAGTGGCCTCAGAGCTGGACCATGATGTACACCCACTCCCAATGGTAACCCCTCTGTGAGGCCGAACACTGTTCATACTTGAGACATTGGGTCCTTGTACATAGCCTGCACTAATTCTACTAATGTTTCTGGGACTTCAAACCACTGCAGTACTACCCATATCAGCTTTCTTGGGACCTTGTCATATGCTTTCTCCAAGTTTAGGAATGTCCAGTTGGACACTACTCATCTCTAGCTTCTTCTCAAGTATCTGTTTCAATGCAAACATTGGGTCAATTGTGCTGCATCCTGATCTGAATCCAAACTGCTCATCTCCCATCTTATATTCTACTACTCTGCATATCCGTTTATCAGTCATGAATGTGATAGGAGTTTGATGCCTCTGTACTACCCACAGTTGTGGACGTCCCCTTTGTTCTTGTACACTGGCATGAGTATGCTTAATCTTCAATCATCTGGGATATGTCTTTCCCTCCACGCTGCTATTAGTACCCTCAGGAGTCATTTCTCCCCTCTCTCACCCAGCATCTTTATCACATCTGCTGTGACATCATCTGAGCCTTCTGCTTTCCCTGACTTCGTTTTTCTTAGTGATGTTGTTACTTCTTCTAGGGTGGGCTCCTCTTCTTCTCTCATTGTATGTTGTTTCTGGGGCACTACAACTTCTGTTGGGATTTCTTCATTCAGAAGCTGCTGGAAATACTCCTTCCATCTGCCTTTGATGTCCTGTGGACTTGTGAGCAGGTTGTTGCTGGCATCCCTTATGAAGGGTGTCTGACTATCTTCTTTATCTTTCTGCCTTTGCCTTGCAACCTGATATAGTTTCTTTGTACCCCTTACTAAGTCACTTTCCAGAAGTTGGCACAGTGCCTCCAATGCCCTAGTCTTTGCTATTGAAACTTCTTTCTTAGCTTCTTTGTTAGCCAACCAGTAGTCCTTCCTAGCCTGGTCAGTCTTTTCTGTCTCCCACTTCTTCCTGCACTCCTTCTTTCCTTTGATGACTAAACAACAAACATCTTTAATAAATCATCACTTATGGCACAAGCAATCATACATGTATACAAATTAAAACAAACCATATTGACATATTTTTAGTTGCAAGCATTACACATCACTTATAATCTATCCAATCATTGTCACTCAAACATTCCAAAGCTCATTCAAATCCTGCCTTCTTTTAAACTCACACCTCCTCTAAAACATTATTCTGGATATATTTTCCCACAATTCCCATTTTTCTATATAATTTGTGCCTACGTTTTCCTAAAGATCCCTTTTCCAGTTGCTTTATCTCTGTTACTATATTCACTGCTTCTAGAAGAGTTGGTTTAGACTTTGATTTCCATTTTCTAGTAATTGTTTTTCTGGCAGCCACCATAATTAGACTCAGCAGGGCCTTACTATGTCTATGCAATTCGATTTTGTATCATAGCTCAGAATAGTCATTTCCTTAGCTATACTAATCTGTTCACCCAGTATTTCTACAGGAACGTTTTAAAGTCTGCTTACTCGTTTACACTCCTTAAAATATGTTCCTGATTACCTCCTTCTTCCCCATCATTGTAAGTTGAAGATAGCCGAGGCAGTCTGGTAGCCATTTTAGGATGTGAAGAGCAGTACAGTGATGGGAGAAGGTTTTGTAATTTGTTACGAATTTTGCAGTTTTACTGTAACATGTCTCAAGCTCTGTTTTTACAGTGGTTTGAAGGTTGGTAAGTAGAGGGGTGCCATACATTAGAGAAGGGAGAAGATAAATGCAGGCCAGGGTTTGTTTGGTGGAGGGGCTAAGGAACTGGTTGTGCTTACAGAGCATTCCAAGTTTCTGATGAGTTTTTTGGATGTTTTACTGCAGGCGAATATCAAATTTTAGATGTCATCTATGGATACTCCTAGGAGTTTTGTGTTGCTGACAATTTCTATTTGTGTTTTACTTTGGGAATTGATATTGAACATGACTTTGACCTACAGGGTTTATTTTTACGGGTGAAAAGCATGATCTTGGATTTATTTGGGTTAAGGGCTAGGTGGTTATTAAACATCCAGAATTCAGTGGTGGAGAAGGCTGTTTGAGTTTTGAATTGGATTTCAGAGATCGAGTCAGCTGAGCAGACAATGGTTGAGTCATCTACAAGGGCTCCACTGGTCTTAGAATACTTTCTTTTACTTATAAATATTCTGTATGGTTTTTCACCTTAAGGGTCTGCATGAAAATCCCACTCCCTCCTTGTTTCTTGAACTCCTCCCTGTTTCATCATCATCCCTTTCCACTTTGAATTATAAACAGAAGTTAAGCAAAAAAGCACAAATTAATAATATCACAAATCCTCACACTAATAACCTTACATCAGAGGAAATCCTTAATGTTTTTTTACAAAATTAAATGAGGGTCTTAAAGATAAAAATAATAATCCTGATGATTACAAAATTGACAAGTATTTAGAAAAACATTTTACTAATAAGCTTACTGACCAATAAATATCTCTGTTGAATAAGCCTGTTACCCTAATATAAGTTAAAGAAGCTTTAAAAGGAGAAAAACGGTAAAGCTCCAGTATTAGATGGTTTAAGTACTGAATTATACAATGTGCTTTCTTTAAATATTGAAGAATAACTGTTTATTTTTTTATTTGATTTTATTTATTTTACATTTGTTGACCGGGCTAGTCTGGCTGGATACAAGTCCATTTTCAGCAGAGACCCGAGGAGAAAAGCTCCACTATCTACTGGTACATGCATAAAAAAGATTACAATTGTTGGAATTTAAGAACAAATGTATGAAAGATATTCAGAGTAATGAGACATTTTTGAAAAGTGAAAAATGTACAAATTCTTAGATTCCAACAGTTTTACAGAAAATATATAATACTTTAAAAATTCTAAAAGTAGTAAATCAGAGTAGATTCCAACAATTTTACAGAAAATGTGTAATACATTAAAAATTCTAAAAGTAGTAAATCAGAGTAGGAGTTAGGGTAGAGAGGAAAAGAGTAGAGGAGTAGAAAGAGTGAGAAATGTGATAAAATTAGTCAGGTGTACTGCAGGAACAAAGCCAGTGGTTTTGGAAGTACAGTTTAATTTTCTGTTTGAAAAGAGGTAAAGATGTAGTCAGAGTTATGTCACTAGGTAGAAGATTCCAATTTCTACCTACTGTATTAGTGAAAAGACAGTCACCAGCAAAGTTATTGAACTTAATTGATCTGGCCATGATTTTATGAGAGGAGCGAAGGGAGTTGAGATTGTTATAAGGGATTATCAGTTGAGAGAGAATAGGGGTCTTGTCAGGTTGATGTAGTATACTATGGGCAGTAGAGAGGTGAGGAATAAGCAGGTAGTTTTGGAGTTCAAGCCAGCCTAGTGGTTTTAAGTTGAGACAATGGTGGGTTCTGAAGGGGTTACCAGTGGCGAAGCGGGCAATATTGTTATAGCATGTTGTGAGTTTATTGAGATTGCTTTTCCTAAGGTTGGTATAAATAGTGGAGGCATATAGTAGAGTAGATAGAAGATGGGATTGGGCAATCTTGGCTCTAGTAGATGGGGTTAGAAAGGGTTTCATTCGATATAGGGATCCCATTTTTCTGTTAACTAACTTGATGGTATTGTTAATGTGTTGATCGAAAGAGAGTTTATTGTCGATGGTAAGTCCTAGCAATTTTGTTGTCGAATCAGGTGAGATGACGGTGTCATTGTCTGAGGAGATGGAGAAGTCTAGTGGGGGGGTCCGAGTGGTGGGGGTAAAAAGGAGAAGTTTAGTTTTTTTGTCATTGAGTAGGAGGAACCGTTGGGAGAACCATGTTTCAACTGTCTTGAATATATTTTGGGTAAGTGAGATCAGTTCTGTAGTGGATGGAGCAGTACAAATAAGGGTCGAATCGTCTGCATATTGAATACAGGTTGCTTGTGGGATTGCAGAATGAAGATCATTAATGAAGAGGGAGAAAAGAAGTGGACCAAGAATGGAGCCCTGAGGAACTCCGATGGAAATAGGCAAAAGGGAAGAGATATGGTTTTCCCATATAACTGCTTGTTGTCTGTTGCTAAGATACGATCTAAACCATTTCATGGCTAGGTTATCAAATGAGACAGATTCAAGAATGTTTGCTAAAAGAGAGTGGTTGACCATGTCGAATGCTTTTGAAAGATCAATGAAAAGAGCAGAAGAGAGAAGATTATTGTTGCGATGTTTTCAGGATAACTCAGAGTGACAAAATAATTCCTCCCTCATGAATATTTTCTGTAATCCCACCGATACTTAAACAAGGAAAGGATAAATTAGTTTCCTCATATTGACCTATTTCATTATTAAATGTTGAGTGTAAAATATTTACTCCCAGCTTCACTACTTGATTAAGAGAGAGATAGATAAATTAATTAATAAAGACCAAACAAGATTTATAGTCAATAGATTAACATATAACAACATAAAAAGGGTAGTAACTATCTTAGCAAAAGTAATACACAAGAAAATAACCCTAATTAGCAAAGATAGACAGAGAACTTTTGATTTTGTACATTGGAGTTACTTGTTTAAAACTTCAGAAATATTTGCACTTCCAGAAGAATTTACTGGAATATTAAAAAAATTGTATAGAGACTCCAAATCATAAATTAAAAGCAGATCTTACATTTTTCAAGGTTTCACTTTAAACAAAGGCACAAAGCAAGGATGTCCCTTGTCCCCTCTACTACTTGCATCATTTACTGAACCGTTAGCTAATACTACAGGAAGTAATAAAAAAAATCCATGGATTGTCAGTTAACAAGGATTGTCAATCTAAAGTACGGCCTTTTGCAGATATATTTTACTAAGTATAGACAATTTAAATTATTCATCTGAAGTAGATGAAGAAATTTCTTAAGTTTCAAGAAGTAGCACTACTAATATTTAATAACAATAAAACTGGAACTTTAGTGTTAAATTAATTACTAGATAGTAAGTTTAAATATTAAAATAACTAGCTGGAAAGGAAAATTAAAACATTTAGGAACAAAAATGTATCAAGATGTGAGTAAAATTATTAATAATAATTTTGAAAAATAATTGAACTAATGTTACTTTTTATTAAAAATAGAACTCATTTTTTTTTTACTTTTGAGGATAGATGAGTACTTATTAAAATGATTATAATACCCAATATTATGTCCATACTGTATTCAATAGCATTAATACCTGAGAAAAAACTTTTTAAAGAAAATGGAAAAAATTTTAACTTCTTTCTTATGATATGCTAAAAAGCTGTGAATTGCTTATAGAAATCATATAAGATTATGGGAGTATGGTGGTATTAGCTTCCCAGATGTGGAATTGTAGTTTATTGCTGCAAATATTAACTCTGTTATACTCTGGATAGACTCAACTTACACTAGTCAATGGAAAACATTCAGCGGCAGGTTTTACTTATACAAGTTTATCAAATATGATAAATTAAAATATGTAACAATCCTTCCAGTTAATAAAACTTAGATTAGAAGGACATTAATTTCAGTCTTTAGACTCTGTGTATAAGATATCAATTCTTAAAACAGCTATTTATTATTTAATTGTTTTTATTTACTGGGAAAATCCGACTGGGTAATCCCCATTTTCAGCGGAAGCTTGAGGAGAAAAATCTCTATTGCTTCCACTGCGTTATAGCCAGTTCCATTAAAAACAGAGTAGTTATGTTTCTATTTACTTTTATACACAATCATATTAATTATTAAGGACGCAGGGAAGGCTATGAATTCAGCAGCCATTTTTGGGTAATCTGATGGTAGTTACTGTGGATACAGCGGCACTGGGAGACATTGCTTCATGGAGAGAGTGATGCAGCTCTGTAAGTGAACAGTGTGCAGTCTAATTTGGGCATGGAGGTTGGAGACCCAGACCTAGGACAGCTGTGCACTGCCTCTATGCTCTTAGTGCCAAGTTGTGTTTTGTGGATTATTCATTGAAACACACTGGGTAACAGCATCTACTTCATATTTAGTGGCATTGGGTGCCATGAGGCCATCACAGTGGGTATAGAGTCTGTCACAGTGTCTGTTTGTAAAGTGGGAGTGGTGATCTCACCAGGGTAGAACAGTTTATTTAGTGATGATCAAAAAAGGTTTGGGTTGTTCTTTTATGTTTGTCTTGTAGGCTGGTATAGTATGTTTACTTACCCTGTTTGACACAGAGTTTTGCAAGGTTTCTTCTTCTGCTTTTTTGGCTGTTCCCATTAGGGGTCACCACAGCAGATAATCTGTTTCAGTTTCTTCCTATCCATGGCATATTGCTCTGTCACACCAACCACCTGCATGTCCTCTCTCACCACATCCATAAACCTTATCTTAGGCCTGCCTGTTTTCCTATTATCTGGCAGCTCCATCCTTAGCATCCTAATCCCAATATACCCAGCATACATCCTCAGCACATGTCCAAATCAGTGCAATCTCCCCTCTCTGGCTTTGTCTCCAAACCATCCAACCTGAGATGACCCTTTAATATACTAATTCCTAATCTTGTCCATCATCGTCACACCCAGTGCAAATCCTGACATCTTAAACTCTGCCACCTCTAGATCTGACTCCTGCCTTTTTGTCAATGCCACCGTATTCAACCCATGTAACACAGCTAGTTTGACTGCCCACTTGTAGACCTTCCCTTTCACTCTTACTGGTACCCGTCTGTCACAAATCACTCCTGACACTCTTCTCCACCCATTCCACTCTGCCTGTACTCTCTTCTTCACCTCTCTTCCACACTCACAATTACTCTGAACTGCTGATCCCAAGTACTTAAACTCATCCACCGTTGCCACCTCTACTCCCTGCATCCTCACCATTCCTCTATCCTCCCTCTCACACACACACATATTCTGTCTTAGTCCTGATCTTCATATTCCTCTCCTCTCTAGAGCATATCTCCCAACTCTCCAGAGTCTCCTCAACCTGTTCCCTATTCTTGTGACAGATCATGTCATCTACAAACATAATAGTCCACAGGGACTCCTGTCTGATCTCGTTTGTCAAACTGAAAAAACAAGTACACCAAGGCAGACGAAAGTAGAAACTCCATCCTCTCTGAATAAACCTTGAAGTGAATACTGTGGTTTGGAGTTTCTACTTTCGTCTGCCTTGGTGTACTACTTGTTTTTTCATTTTGACTGTTGACTGGTTTATCAAGTGAGTACTTTACCTAGTGGTGGATATATTTACAGATATCGTTTGTCAAACTGTCCATCACCATTGTAAATAAAAAAGGGCTCAGAACTGATTCTTGATGTAATCCCACCTCCACCTTTGAAGCATCCATCACTTCTACCACAGACCTCAACACTGTCACACTACCCTTGTACATGTCTTCACCACTGTCACACTGCCCTCGTACATGTCCTCACTGCTGTCACACTGCCCTCATACATGTCCTCACAGCTGTCACACTACTCTTGTACATGTCCTGTACTACTCTTACTTCTCTGCCACTCTCAACTTCCTCATACAATACCACAACTCCTCTCTAGGCACCCTGTGATATGCTTTCTCAAAGTCCACAAAGACAGAACGCAACTCCTTCTGACCTTCTCTGTACTTCTCCTTCAACAGTCTCAGAGCAAACATTGCATCTGTAGTGCTCTTTCCCGGCATGAAACCATACTCCTGATTACTAATCATCACCTCCCTTCTTAAACTAGCTTCCACTACTCTTTCCCATAATGTCTTGCTGTGACTGATCCATTTTATCCCTCTGTAGTTACTACAGCTCTGCACATCACCCTTATTCTTAAAAACTGATACCAAAACACTTCTTCACTTCTCAGACATCCTCTCACTTTCCAAGATTTCATTAAACAATCTGGTTAAAAACTCCACAGCCATCCCTTCTTAACACCTCTATGCTTCCACAGGTATGTCATCTGGACCAACAGCCTTTCCATTCTTCATTCTCTTCATAGCTGTCCTTACTTTCTCCTTGCTTATCTGTTCCACTTTTTGATTCACTATCCCCACATCATCCAACCTTCTTTCTCTCTCATTCTCTTCATTCATCAGCCCATCAAAGTACCCTTTCCATCTTCTCAACATACTCTCCTTGCTTGTAATTATGTTTCCCTCATTATCCTTTATCACCCTTACCTGCTGCACATCTTTACTAGCTCGGTCCCTCTGTCTAGCCAATTAGTACAGGTCCTTTTCTCCCTCCTTAGTGTCTGACCTTGCACACAAATCTGCATACGTCTTATCCTTAGCCTTCACCACCACTCTCTTTGCCATAAGCCTCACCTCCTTATACTCCTGGGTAGGTTCTTCATCTCTCTGATAATCCCACTTCTTCGCCAACCTCTTTCTCCGTATACTCTCCTGTACTTCCCCATTTCACCACCAGGTCTCCTTGTCCTCCTTCCTCTGTCCAGATGTCACATTAAGCACCTTTCTATCTGTTTCCCTTACCAGCTCTGCTGTAGTTACCCTGTAACTCTTCACTGTCACTCAGTGCCTGTCTTAACTCTTCCCTGAACTCCACCTCACAATCACCCTTTTTCAACTTCTACCAATTGACCCTTGGCACTGCCCTCACACTCCTCCTCCTCTTCTTGATCACCAACGTCACACTACAGAACACCATCCAACACCAAAGGCAATGAGTGATGACCCATCCTGACAAACAGTACACAAAGGCAGAGGCACCAAACAGAACTTCTTTGTTTTGTGGGAAGAAGAAGTTAGGGAGAGGGAGCCACCTTTTATGGTAAGTGGTCTGGCCTTGGTGTGGTAGTACATTAACTCTTGGACCTGTAGCTGTAATTGCCTTCTGTTATCAAGGATCTTCTGTGCTGAATGCTGTTGGTTTTATGTTTCCAGCACCTAAGCACACAGGATAAAAGGGATGGCAGGTCAGAGGAGGTGAGACCAGCTGCCCATGTCGTACGATAAGTGTTATGTACTGTGGACAGTAATGTACCGCTTTAATAAACTGTAACACACATTAATTATCTGGTTTATTTCTGTCCTTTCTGCTTTTGTTTCACTTGATTTATTTTTACTGCAGCATCAGTCATGGTGCAGTTAGTGGTGGGGCAGAGACCACTGTACCAACCACTGTGTCCTTTGTAGTCCACAGGCCTGCCTCCTGCATCCTTACTAAGGTCATCCAGGGAAAGGCAACATGGACGGCTCCAAGGTGGCTTCAGTAGATACATCTCAATAGGGAAAGAAGGCTCCTTGCCTGACAGTGGTATTTAGAGGTCTTCCTGGGTTACACAACAAAAAGTAGCAGCTGGTTGGACTGCTGGCTAGGTAACTGCATTGGCACACAGGTGCACTCCCCTGTGTGGATGACAGAGCCATACAGGTGGCTGACCCCAGGCATCAGGCCACTGAAGATACAGGTATTAGAAAAATATGTATTAGTAATGCTTAATGCAACAAAGTTGAAAGGGTTAATACATTTATTCTGTTCACACTGCATGAAAATCTGTACAAGCTGCTAGAGACATTCCAATCCTGTTATGTCATGAAAATATGCGCAGCAGCAATGATTCTGTTTGTGCCGTGAAAATTATGTCCAGTCATTAAAAGCTTAACAAGAAGCATTTGATTTCTACTAGTGTCATGAGACTTAACAAAGAGTTATTGATTTTCTGCTTATGCTCTGAGAAACTATATAATTATTAGAAGCTCTGATAAAAAGAACAATGAATGCTTGAGAGTTTAAACCGTAGTCAGCATTACTTGTACCTAAGCTTGAATCTAGGTAAAATGTAACACATATATATTAGAACTGCACAATTGAAGAATTGAAAGATTGTGATGGGCTAAAAATAACCCCAAGGCCAGGTTGTTTTTCTCAAATGTTTTTGTAAATCAACAATAATCCAGTCATGTCAGCAGGAAATCTAAGTAACATTTTCTATGTAATACATAGTGAGTTTTGAATCTGAACATGTCAGCAGGAAATCTAAGTAACATTTTCTGTAGAGTAATACAGAAAGCTGTGTCTAACTATGTCAGAAATAGAAAAGTAACATTTCATAGAACTGTATAAAAGTAGCATACTGCTCACTAATAATTCAGACAAAGCCTGTACCTACATGCTTTGTCTCCTTGCTGCAAGTAATAAAGGATGCCATACTTGAACCTTACGTGCATTGGTCTTTGAAGTTTTTTCCTTTGACAAATTGGTCCTTCGGACCGGAAACCCTCGCTTCACCTCGGATCAGACAGGCCAGGTGGTTGAAACCATACGGGGAAGAAACCAAATCGGTTCTTCTTATATGAAAAGTCCTCCGACTGAATTGTCGTTCAAAAGAGGCCAGCCACTTTCTGATCTGCGACTGAAGGATGGGTCTCCACGAATCAGGTGATCAATCACGTAGGCTCAGGTAAGGTGAATCTACTTTTTTCTGTTTTCTGTTTTAGATCAGGGACTAGATGTGTATTGTTTCTGCCTAGACTTTTCATTGCTTATTGCTTGTAAGTTAGGGACAGAAAAGATTATTGTCTTGTCATAGATCAGAAGAAACAGAATAAGTAAGCAGTCATTGTGAAGAGACTATAACAAAATCCGTGGTACCATGTTAAAAAGCTAAGAGAAGTTACGTAACAATCAAAAGGGTAGAACAAAATGGGTAATAATTGCACAAAAAAATCCACTGTTAACAAAAGACGCAAAATACATGCAGTCGCAGCGCGCTGACAATACTAGATATTATTCAAAATGGGTAAATAAGTACGAATTTGATGGAAAATTAGAAAAACCCTCACTTATCAAACAGCTTAAAACCGATTCTAAGGGTCGGGTAAAAAAGCAACAACGACTAGGAATTCCTCAGGCACACAGGTGGCTAGAGGAAGTAAATCGTAGAGATCAAAAGAATAAAGATTCAAAAGCAATGTTTTTAGATAGGATAATAACTTAGTAATAGCATCAGCCCCTCCTCCTCCCTTACCAGAATATGAAGCAAGTGAACAGGTTAATCCACCCCCATGATATCCTGTGGTCACTGAAGATAGAAACATTATAAAAATAAAACCATTTATTAGAGATCCCATCGAGACCAGGTCTCGAACAAAGGCAAGAAACTCAGGCGAGGGCATAGAGTTGTGGCAAATGGCTAAGAATCCATGATCTATGAGTGAAGAAGAAATATGCCCACTCATAGAAGTACCCAACCCTCAGGCAAGTCAAGACGGTCAGGACCCAACTATTTTAGTGTATAGACCTTGGACTCCGAAAGATATCCGGAAGGCCACTCAGGGAATTCCCCTTCCAAAAGTTAATTTTAGAAAATTCTCAGAAGATTTACAAGGAATGAGGTTAAGTTATAACCTAAATGGGGAAGAAGTAGAAAAAGTAGTTAGACAAATTGTGGGGCCAGATTGGTACATGATTAGTGGCAACTGGAATCCCCGTGATGCTGCACAAAGACCCCTCCCACATAGCAGCGCAGAACTAGATAACAGAGTAAAAGGTCTTACGGACCGCATCTCTGAAAAATGGTAACCTAGGGAAGACTGGACATTGTAATCAATGCATCCAACAAGAAGGTGAAACAGTTGACTGTTATTATGCCAGATTGTTAAAATGTTTTAATAACCACTGTGGAATGCAGGTTCCTGAAGATCAAACACAAGATTCCCTATATGAACAGCAGTTAAAGAATGTATTTTTAAAGGGCAGTATTGCACCTATAAGCAGTTTTATTACAAAACACATGGTAGGCCATCGTACAAGTAGGTTACAGTCATTACTTGAATATGCTAGGCATGCCGAAAGGCATTTTAACAGCAAAAAGAAAAAGAAAGCTCAAGTATTTACTGCAGAAGATGGAGCAGAAGTTTATGTAGTACAGTCCGGGAAAAAGGGCAAGAAAAATGCTCAGGGAAACAAACAATCTGATCAGCGATCAGAGGATTTTGAAGGGCGAAAGAAAAGGGGAGAATGTTTTAAATGCGGTAAAAAGGGACACTTGGCAAAGGATTGCAAGAAAAATAAGAAGGCAGCGATGGAAAATAGAAATGAGGAAGGTGAGGATTGACTATATGAAAGTCAAGAATCACTAGAAGGAGTTAATAGAGAAAGGACAAATGAGAATGTCACAGAGAGAGTAGAGGAAATGCAAGAAGTTACTGATAATGAAGAAAATGAAATATTAGACCTAGCTTTATTGAGCCTGGAGCTCTATTTAGCAGACAAGAAACCAGAAATTACACTATTGGTAATAGGAAGGGAGGTCAAATTTCTGTGTGACTCAGGGGTATCACGGACCTTGATACACCCCTCCAAACTGCCAGAAAACATGGAGTCACCTGATTACATACTAATAAAAGCAGCTAATGGAGAGCTGTACCGGGAGCCCCTCTCCCATAATATTGCAGTAACAGATCCAGTTTCAGGACTGACTCAAAAAAGCAAAATTGCTGTTTCTGCAAAATGCCCAGTAAACCTTTTGGGCAGAGACCTCATGCAGCTATTTAGTACAGCAGTAGCCCCAACCATGCAGGGTATGGAAGCACAATGACAAATTGATACCTTTGCAGTGCAATCGGTGGGTGAAATGTTTTATTGGTAAAGCCAGGACTTGGTTACGACTGGTCCAGGGACTGTGACCAAAGAGTTAATGAATGTAGCCATCAGCAAGTTCCCCTCCCTTGACATTGATAAACAACACTTGTTGCACTGTACCCTGTATTATTGTAACACATCAGGACCTGATAAGGAATATGAGCAAGAATTGTTTAAAAATCATGCAAACAGATTGATATTGCGTAACTTATACTGGGACACCAAAGGGAACAGTGTAGCTAGCTGTTCATTGCCCCAGGAGTTCTTTGCACTTTATAAATCTAATCAATTACCACATGTAAGCCTAACCAAGAACAAACATATAAAATTGGCAGACCTATGAGAAAAAGTCACGAGGTGGGAGAAACAGACAGAACTAGAACTGTCAGAGCAGGGGATACAAATACAGAAGTTGAATTGGATAGCTCAAACCAACCCAGATGTACACTTGCAATCTAGCAAGGGCAGCTGATTGACCCTCCTGTTAGAGGAGGAAAAAAATGCCTTACGAAGTATACCAGAAACTCTCTGGTCGACAGGGAAATCAGACGTAGGACTTATTCGTACAGCGGGACCAGTTACTATCACGCCAATGTCAGCATTTAGACCACAAAAAAGACAGTATCCCTTAAGAAAATATGCAGAAGCAGGAATCAAACCTATCATAACAGCTTTACTTAAGGAAGGGGTATTGGTGGAATCTCCTGATTCACCATGTAACACACCCTTATTTCCAGTTAAAAAGGTTAATGGAGAATGGCGTATGGTCCAAGATTTACAAGCTGTAAATGATGCAGTAATATCAAGGGCACCCACGGTGCCAGACCCACACACCCTGTTAAATGATTTAAAACCTCAACAAAAGTATTTTTCTGTGGTAGATATCAGCAATGCGTTCTTTTCGATACCGATATACCCTGAGAGCCAGTATTGGTTTGCATTTACATTTCAGGGAAAAAGGTATACATATACGCGACTACCACAGGGATATTGGGAAAGTCCAACAATATTCTCACAAGAAATGGCAAGCAATTTGGCAGGATTTATCCCACCAAGAGGCAGTCAGATTTTACTTTATGTTGATGACATCTTGCTGGCGGCCCCCTCCCAGCAGGATTGTAGAGAAGATACCATAGCACTATTACGATTTTTAGCTGCTGAGGGACATAAAGTAAACAGAAACAAACTGCAGCTTTGGAAAAAACAAGTTAAATACCTGGGATATGTAATTTCCAAGGAAGGTACAACATTAGATGAGAACAGAAAAGTAGCAATTTTGCAAGCACCAAAACCTACTACCAAGAAGGAAATAATGTCCTTCCTGGATACAACTAATTTTTGCCGGAGCTGGATTCCAAACTATGCCTTGGAATCTGCACCTCTGATGGACCTTATATACAAAAAACCTATGGCAGCACAATATTTATTACAGTGGACACCAGAGGCAGAATCAGCCTTCTGTAAACTGAAACAGTTAATAGCGTCCTCATTAGTTCTAGGATTACCAAACTACCATAAACGTTTTTTCCAAACTGTGGATTGTAAGCAAGGTTATATGACATCAGTGTTAACACAACAGCACGGGGATAAGCAACGCCCCATTGCTTACTATTCATCACAACTAGATCCAGTGGCACGGTCCTTACCCCACTGTGTACAAGCAGTAGTTGCAGCTGCAATGGTAGTACAGGCTTCAGCCTCAGTAGTCTTATTCCACTCTCTCACTTTAAGAGTACCTCGTGCAGTCACGATTATTTTACTGCAAGAGAAGGTAGCATATCTTTCCCCTGCTAGGCATTTTTCCTGTATGACCATATTGTTGAGTCAGCCTCATATGACAATTGAACGATGCACGACTTTAAACCCTTCTACCTTGCTCCCAACTCCTGCAGATGGCACACCACACCACTTCCTGCAGGTAATTGAGCAAAAGACACTACCCAGAAAAGATCTCACAGATGTACCCTTGGATGATGCCGAGGTGACATACTACGTGGACGGTTCATGCAAAAGGGGTCCTGCAGGACAGAACCTAGTAGGATATGCAGTAATCACTGATACTGAGATTGTAGAAGCAAAATCTTTACCACACAACTTGTCTGCACAAGCAGCAGAATTAATAGCCCTAACACGAGCATGTACTTTAGCAAAGGATAAATACGTAAAATTTTTACTGACAGCCAGTACGCTTTTTCTGCTGTACATATTTTTGCGCAACAGTGGAAAAACCAAGGACTGATAACTGCTGTCATCTCTCCTAAATTAAAGAATAAAGCTATCCCACTAAGGGGAGCCTTCACCTGGAAAAGACAAGGAACCATACAACCCCCTGACCACCTGCTGGTCTTGGATCTTGCATCTTATACAAAACTGCTGTCATCTCTCCTAAATTAAAGAATAAAGCTATCCCACTAAGGGGAGCCTTCACCTGGAAAAGACATAAGGAACCATACAACCCCCTGACCACCTGCTGGTCTTGGATCTTGCATCTTATACAAAACTGCTGTCATCTCTCCTAAATTAAAGAATAAAGCTATCCCACTAAGGGGAGCCTTCACCTGGAAAAGACATAAGGAACCATACAACCCCCTGACCACCTGCTGGTCTTGGATCTTGCATCTTATACAAAACTGCTGTCATCTCTCCTAAATTAAAGAATAAAGCTATCCCACTAAGGGGAGCCTTCACCTGGAAAAGACATAAGGAACCATACAACCCCCTGACCACCTGCTGGTCTTGGATCTTGCATCTTATACAAAACTGCTGTCATCTCTCCTAAATTAAAGAATAAAGCTATCCCACTAAGGGGAGCCTTCACCTGGAAAAGACATAAGGAACCATACAACCCCCTGACCACCTGCTGGTGTTGGATCTTGCATCTTATACAAAACTGCTGTCATCTCTCCTAAATTAAAGAATAAAGCTATCCCACTAAGGGGAGCCTTCACCTGGAAAAGACATAAGGAACCATACAACCCCCTGACCACCTGCTGGTCTTGGATCTTGCATCTTATACAAAACTGCTGTCATCTCTCCTAAATTAAAGAATAAAGCTATCCGACTAAGGGGAGCCTTCACCTGGAAAAGACATAAGGAACCATACAACCCCCTGACCACCTGCTGGTCTTGGATCTTGCATCTTATACAAAACTGCTGTCATCTCTCCTAAATTAAAGAATAAAGCTATCCCACTAAGGGGAGCCTTCACCTGGAAAAGACATAAGGAAGTATGTCCTAGAGCTCCTGCTGGTTTTAAATACTTATTTGTATACTTCTTTCCCAGTGAAATTGTAAAACCCAAAGGCAGCCCAGCCAGTAGCCTGCAACCAAACCCCCTCCCTCCTCCTCTCAATCAACTGATCACATATTCCCCGTAATAGCCCTAGCAGCTTGCCACACGCTTGAACCCTCAGGCCCTGTAAACAGCATTGATAGAAGTACCTGCTGTGGCTATTAGGTGGCCCCCATCTACTAGGGGTTTTCTTTTCTTTTTCCTCTGTAAACTGCTTATACCTAGCAAATTCTCTTCATCTTACCCTATCTTACTGTTAGCCCCTTCTGCTCCACTACCTCTCTCTACCCTTCTCTGCTGCTTAGAGCTTCTACTCTCTCCTACCTCTTGACAACAAATATACCTGTATCCCTTTGCCTTACTATACTTCTATCCCTTTGCCGTACTTACCTTCATTCTGAGTACTTCACTGATACTTTTTCTCCTGGACCTCTTCTCCTCCTTTGGCTCTTCCCGCTCCGTTCACCCTGCGGGCTCACTCCGCTCCCCTTCCTACCCCCAATTCCCACCCACCCCAGGGGTCCTACATTTATCTCAAATAGGGACACACCCCTAGTTACCTTCTCTCCAATCACAGTCCTACACTACTCCCTAAATCCATCACAATTATCACTATCACACTTACACACCCTCCCCTTCCTGAAACACTATACCTATCTCAATATATCCCTACCACCTGCCCCACCCTCTAATTACTATCATCTAACATTACTTCATCACACTATATCCTACATCACTACAAACCTCCACTTAACTCACAATGCCCATATTATCCATCCATGCTTTACTGAGACTAGTTATCTCTATACTATTATTATCATCTCTTATAACTACTTACATCATAACTTCTTACGAATTCTCTAAGAATATCTCTCCTTCACTGCCCTCTAAAAGCACCTCTACACATGAAATACCTTTATCTGCATCCTACATACTCTCACCCTCTCAATCCATATACCTTCATTTATACATTTCATTTACACTTTCTCCGACAACTCTGAACAAATTGAAACTATTGTATCCAAATACTGGTTTGTACTGGCTGGCAATGACGACTTCAGGAGTATCATTCCAGACAAACCTAATTTTGTGAGGAAGAGGGGGCAAAACCTCAAAGACATCTTCGAGAGAAAACCCATTGCAACTACTCACAACTCTCACAACAACAAGGGCACCTTCAAATGTGGTGCCTGCAAGCAATGTCCTCTCATTGCAAACAAATCCCACATCTACCTTGCATCCAGACACACCTGTATCAGATCCCCCTGTCACTTTTCATGTGGAACAAAAGGGGTTGTTTATATCGGGCTCTGCACCACCTGTGGTGCCTTTTATGTGGGCAAAACAGAGAGGGAATTCAGGAAAAGGCTATACGAACACACTTACGACATTGAAAAGAAAAAGGAAAGCAACGCTTTTTCAAACACTCACTTACATGTCCCAATTACAAGTTGTCTTTCATGATCCTTGAACAAGTGAACCCTAACATTAGAGGAGGGTACTGGGAATCGACCTTGGAATACAGGGAGCTTGTCTGGCAACTCAAGCTAGATGCAGGCAGGCCCCCGGGGTTAAATGGCACACTTAGTATAGGCTCGGTTCTGAAGCTCAGAAGGGCTAGATTATAGCATGTCTCATCCTATTTTCACTATTTTTCAACACTGTTTCTTTGCCCATTGAACACACTTGCCCCAAGTCACCAAGTAGTGCAAATTCATATGCATCATAACATCTATTTTTAAGGCTAACACAACAGTACTACATTGATTCTCATATTACACAGGACTGCTGACTTCAAACTCACTTGGATCACACACAGCTTTTTTTAAACTTCCACTTGTATTTGTATTTGTATTTCTATCCAAACCTTTTGGACAAGCAAAGTTTTTAATTTCATCATAACACTCACTTGGTTTACCAGTCATGTATAAACAATGCAATGTCAATTTAACCTATGCACATTTTAATGTTTCATTTTATTATTTGGCTGTTCTTTTGCTCAAAACAGTCTCAATTGTTTCTCAATGCAACTCAGCTCTAACCAAACATGTGACTAATTAACATCCTCATTTAAATAGTTGCCTCACTGCAGGCAACTGTTTTTGACTTGAAAAAGCTTGGCATTCTCCAAGCGAAAGCGCTTGTCTGATTTTGCTGTTCTGTACCTACTGACTTTGGATTTTACCATTTGGTCTGATTTTGCTGCTTTGTACCAACTGTCTTTGGATTTTTACCACTTGGCAACTAATAAAGGACTTACCTTTTTTACGAACTATTGTCTTCACTTTGCGGTTCTGGAACTACTCTTCTTGGTGTTATCAGTTTTGCTCTTATTTTTCTTCAACTATACAAACTCTAGCCAACCAACTATCTCCAGATACTTCTCAACTACGTCCAAATACCTTAATAAACACTATCCCTCCCCTACACCTACAACCTGTATCTACCTCCTATATACAAACTCTTCTCCATAAACTAAAACCTACCACCCCTTCCGCAGACAAGCTTCCAGCTGAATTCCTTCAACTAGCAGCAAAAGCCATTGCTTACCCTGTCTCTATCCTAATAAACAGATCAATAAAAGAAGGTATTTTTCCAACAGTCTGGAAGATATCACATATTATACCCCTACATAAAGGAGGCAAATCTTATGATTTCTCCAACTATCATCCCATAGCACTTCTATCCCCCTTAGCTAAAATCATGGAAAAATGTATACATAAATAACTACTCAACCATCTCCTCTATAACAGCCTCCTAGCTGACACTCAACATGGTTTCAGACCTGCTCACAGTACTACCACAGCTTTACTCTCCTTTACAAACACCATAAACTTCAACCGCAACAATAACAAACTTACATCTTCTCTTTTCTTAGACCTATCAAAAGCCTTTGATATGGTGAATCATACACTTCTTCTGCACACACTAAAATCTCTGGCCCTGGATCCCTCTTCCGTAACCTGGTTTTCTTCCTATCTAGAAAACCGTCAGCAAGCCGTACTCTGGAAAAACTCACTATCTGCTCTCCTCCCTATTTCTTTAGGAGTCCCTCAAGGGTCTATCCTAGGCCCACTTCTATTTTCCATCTTTATCAACGACCTCCAATCATCTATCCCTAACACTACCTGCATACAATATGCAGATGATTCCACCATTATTTGCACTGCTTCTTCTCAAACCGAACTCCAGATTCAAACTCAATCAGCCTTCTCAACTGTTGAACAGTGGTTCTACAATCGCTTTCTACTCCTTAACCCTAAGAAAACTAAATTATTACTCTTTTCACCTACACGTAAATCGACTTTGTCAAACTTCTGTATTACAGCAACTGACAACACCATTATTTCTCCTGATTCTACAACTAAACTTCTCGGTGTTATTATCGATAATAATCTTAACTATGATTGTCAAATCAACAGTACAATAAAAGCAGTTAATAAAAAAATAGGATCCCTGTACAGAATAAAGCCCTTCCTCACACCTGAAGCTAGGACAACCTTAGCCCAAACACACCTTATCTCTACCCTTCTGTGTGCTTCCCCTATTAACACTAATCTATCTAAAAGTAACCTTAAGAAACTTACTACATCTTATCATAATATTGCCAGATTTGCCAGCTCATCCCAATTCAGAACCCACCACTGCCTAAACCTAAAACAACTACACTGGCTGGAACTCCCTAACAAGCTCATTTTTCAACAACTTTTAATAGCACACAAAATTCTATACCAACCTTCTAAAACACCAGCTCTTAGCAACCTCTTGACTCCCTATATTAACCTGAAACAACTACGTTCCTCTGATAAACTACTTGTTAATATTACTAAAACTATTAATTCTGCAGGCAACTGCCTTTTTTCTAACTCAGTAGGTAAAATATGGAATAATCTTCCATCTGACATCTCCTCTTTGCCCACTCTTCCACTCTTTAAGAAACAACTATTAAGACATCTTAATAATTTCTGGCTTTGCTCTTGTACCAACCCAGACTAACTTGTTTGCACCTTACTCTATCATAAACCTTCCTTAGCCACTTGGACCCCCCCATCTACCTCAACTCTTCACTTGACAAAATATCCCTTTTCTTTGTAAATATTACTTGATTCACTCTAATATTTCCTACCTTCCTTTCTGTATTGCTAGTAGTTAACCTCTCTCTAAATCTCCTTCTAATTTAGCTTTTTTTAGTTAAGTTAAGATCTATAATATAAGTGATTACATATTATTTTTCCCATTGTATAACACATTTGTACTATGCATTATTTGTATTTGTAAAATTTATATTTCCTACCTTCCTTTTTGTATTGCTAGTAGTTAACCTCTATCTAAATCTCTTTCTAATTTAGCTTTTTTTAGTTAGTTAAGATATATAATATAGGTGATTACATATTATTTTTCCCATTGCATAACACATTTGTACTATGCATTATTTGTATTTGTAAAATCGTTTTCACCTCTGGAGTTTTTCTCCCCAGGCCTCACTTTCTAAGTTAGCTTTTTTAGTTCATTAAGATCTATAATATATGTGATTACATTTTATTTTTCCCATTGCATAACACATTTGTACTATGCATTATTTGTATTCGAAAAATTGTTTTTACCTCTGGAGTTTTTCTCCCCAAGCCTCACTTTCTAAGTTAGCTTTTTTAGTTCATTAAGATCTATAATATAAGTGATTACATTTTATTTTTCCCATTGCATAACACATTTGTACTATGAATTATTTGTATTTTTAAAATTGTTTTTACCTCTGGAGCTTTTCTCCCCGGGTCTCCACTGAAAATGGACATAAATCCAGCTGGACTAGCCCGGTCAACAAATGTAAAATAAATAAATAAATAAATAATAACATCTACTGGCAAACCTATAAATCATGCACAGTTTATTCTAGATCTGTTAGAATCTATTCAGTTACCCCGGAAAGTAGCTGTTTGTAAATGCACAGCTCACACCAAGCAACAAGATAGAATTTCAAAAGGTAATGCAACAGCTGATACAGCTGCAAAACAAGAATCTTCTGAAGTTTTTCTTTCTGATGAGGAATTACAACCCTCTGAAACTTTAGATTTAGACATGTTAAAAACAATGCAGACACTTACTACGCAAGCTGAAAAACAATGATGGATAAAACGAGGAGCAATCCTCGAAAAGGGGCTGTACATCTCTAAAGAAGGAAAACCGATACTACCCTCTAATTTGTTTCGATATGCAGCTTTTTTGAGCCATGGGCAGTGCCATGTCTCAACAGGGGGGATGGTACAGCTAGTAAACAAAGTGTTCACAACGTATGGATTTACGTTGGAATATCGGAAGTGGCAGTGACACCCAGAGACTGGGTGTGGATAAAGACTATAAAAAAGAAGAGTTGGACATCGCCAAAGTGGGAAGGTCCCTACCAGGTGCTTCTTTCGACACCCACTGCAGTCAAAATCGCAGAGTGAGCTTCGTGGATCCACCTGACGCACTGCGCACTAGTCAAAAACGTTGAACTGAACAAAAATCTTACCTCTCCATCGGGGCCCTCAGCACAAAGTCTGGCTAAAAAGGGGGGTCAGATCAATAGGACTGATCCGTCTCAACCCCAGAAAAGAAACCATCGGTGCTGAAGGTTCTATTAGGGCAGAGAGTAAGAGCATATGTCTGAAATAAAGATGACAAAATCCAGTAAGATCCAAATGTACCTATTCGGAGGAATTGGAGAAAACAAAAATGCAGAACAATCGTTTTTTCAGAAGTACTGCATAATCATTTTGTTGACTATACTAGGACAATAATCTTTTTGTTGTGACCATTCCTTTTTTCAGCACACAAACTGAACTAAATAAGCGTACAGAGTTGTACGCAGAGTGGCACTCAAATTTCAACACTTACCGGGCAATCAAATATGTGTATGCTGAGACCTTCAATGTTTCGAATTGCTGGATTTGCACAGCTTTGCCAACAGCATACGGGGGGTTATTGTTAACTTCAGTTCCCCTAGGAGCCAACAAGACCTGGGAAAACTTAGTCTATGATACATCAGATGTAACATCACAAGATAAAGCAGCATTGCACTTGTCAGTTCGACAGAAGGGGACTGTGTGTTTTTACAAAAATGATACAGGTGGGTTGGAGCAATTGCAATGTGACTGTTCCCTATAAATGCTATAATACAACTGATAACACAGGATCCTATTGCAACACAAGCTATGATTCATTTGTTAAACTGATGCATAGGACAACTGATAAAGTAAAACATAATGCTGACCTTTATAGACAACTGTCTATGACAGACAAAAAAATGTTTCATCCAGAGCCAGGACATAGTAAAGTTACCACCAAAGTAGAAGATTGCTACTTTGTATGTGGTAGAAAAGCATATAAATGGTTACCTGAGAATTGGTAATATAAAAATGCTAATAATATAAAGGAATATTTGGAACAAAAGAAAAAGGAAAATAAAAATATAAGTACCAGCTTGAATTATAAAAAGGGTACATTTAAATGTGGGAAATGTGGTCAATGTAAATATAGAGCAAATAAGGAGAATATATATGTATAGAGTAGAGGTAAATTGATTAGGGGTAATGAGCTATACAATTGTGATACTAAAGGATTAGTGTATTTGGCCACCTGTGTCAAATGTGGGTCCTTTTACATAGGTAAAACGGAGAGAACTTTAAAAAGAAGAATATATGAACATACCTATGACATTATAAAAATGAAGGAGACTAATGCATTGTATAGACACAGGAAGATATGTGAAGATAGTATATTTCAGTTTTTTGTTATTGAACATATAAAGAATAACATCAGAGGGGGTCCATGGGAAGACACCATTGGATATAGAGAATTATGGTGGCAGATCACGTTGCAAGCAAATAAATCACCAGGTTTGAATGAATATATTTCAATTTCAATTTTACCTCTACTGAAATTAAAAGCAGCTAAAATTTAATCCTGAGTGCAATAAATTATATGGTCAATAGATGGTGCTGTTTGATGGAAATATATGTTATTTGATTGTGAATTTTATGAATGTAAATATTTTTTCAAACATGTATATATAAAAATATATTATAGCCCCTGCAATATGAATGGAATTGATTTTAAAGTGATGAACAGATATAATTTAAAGTCTTTTAGAGAAATGTGATGTATTTATGTGATTAAATGAAATGTATTTTAATATTAATGAGCTTTTAAAAGTAAGCTGATTTGTTTATTTGAATTAATTGGTATTTTTTGATTGGAAAATGAAAATGAAGGAAGTATATAATGGATGCTAATAAATGATGTAAGAGATTATCTGATGAAGTCCAGCTATAGGACGAAAACGCCTTGATTTTGGAATTGCGTTAATAAATTGTGTTTTTTCACTTTGTTTTTAACTGTGGTGGAATCTATTGTGCTTGGTGACATTCCACAGAAAACTGCTGTTTTTTCTTGGTTGCTGTTTGGCTTGGTTTTTGGTTTTGTTCCCTATAAATGCTATAATACAACTGATAACACAGGATCCTATTGCAACACAAGCTATGATTCATTTGTTAAACTGATGCATAGGACAACTGATGAAGTAAAACATAATGCTGACCTTTATAGACAACTGCCTATGATAGACAAAAAAATGTTTCATCCAGAGCCAGGACATAGTAAATTTACCACGAAAGTAGAAGATTGCTACTTTGTATGTGGTAGAAAAGCATATAAATGGTTACCTGACAATTGGTCCGGCAGTTGTTATTTGGGGTACCTGGTTCTGGCCATACGACACACAGCAGTTTTACCTCAGGGGAAAGTTCAAAATGTTCGACGAGAACTCAAGAAGCCTGTCAATCCAGTGCGGCAAATCAATGCAGGCTGGAAAAACCATCATGCTGTGGGCTTAGGGAAAAATGGACTGTCGCATATGGACTTGAGTGATACCATCATCTCGTGGGCAGGTGTATTGCCAGCATATGGAGCAACAAAATCAATCTGGGAACTGAGAAAACTGTCTAAACTTCTTGAAATAATGAGTAATGCAACCTTTTCTTCTCTAGAATTAGTGACTGATGAACTGACTGCCATGAGAACTGTAGTGCTTCAAAACAGCATGGCTCTAGACTACACCCTAGCGGCGAAAGGATAATCCAAGAAGAATGCTGTTCATATATTCCTGACCACCAACATGAAATAGAAAACCACCTAGAGGTAATTCAGCAGGTGTCAGCTATGACCAAACCAGGTCCAAATCCATTGACGGACTTTTTCCAGAAATTGTTTGGGGGGTGGGGCAGTATCCTGATGAACATCCTGGTTGCCATCTGTATAGGAATGATCCTACTGGTGGTATGTGTGTGCTGCTGCATCCCCTGCATGAAAAGACTGATTAAAGACTTTATAGACATGTCAGTTTCAGAAACCTTATAACAAGACGCTGAACTTGAAGAATTGTTGAAAAACTGAAAATGCTTTCATGAGCTTAAACTGAATGACTCTCTTAACTGCAAATCCTGAATTGGAAGAGGTTAGGGGAAGAGAACTATTTATGCTTATCTTGAAAGTGGAATAAAAGTATTAAAAGGGGGGAAATGTTAGAAAAATATGTATTAGTAATGCTTAATGCAACGAAGTTGAAAGGGTTAATACATTTACTCTGTTCATACTGCATGAAAATCTGTACAAGCTACTAGAGACATTCCAATCCTGTTATGTCATGAAAATATGCACAGCAGCAATGATTCTGTTTGTGCCGTGAAAATTATGTCCAGTCATTAAAAGCTTAACAAGAAGCATTTGATTTCTACTAGTGTCATGAGACTTAACAAAGAGTTATTGATTTTCTGCTTATCTGTGAGAAAGTATATAATTATTAGAAGCTCTGATAAAAAGAACAATGAATGCTTGAGAGTTTAAACCGTAGTCAGCATTACTTGTACCTAAGCTTGAATCTAGGTAAAATGTAACACATATATATTAGAACTGCACAATTGAAGAATTGAAAGATTGTGATGGGCTAAAAATAAGCCCCAAGGCCAGGTTGTTTTTCTCAAATGTATTTGTAAATCAACAGTAATCCAGTCATGTCAGCAGGAAATCTAAGTAACATTTTCTATGTAACACAGTGAGTTTTGAATCTGAACATGTCAGCAGGACATCTAAGTAACAGTTTCTGTAGAGTAATACAGAAAGCTGTATCTAACTATGTCAGAAATAGAATAGTAACATTTCATAGAACTGTATAAAAGTAGCATACTGCTCACTAATAATTCAGACAAATCCTGTACCTACATGCTTTGTCTCCCTGCTGCAAGTAATAAAGGATGCCATACTTGAACCTTACGTGCATTGGTCTTTGAAGTTTTTTCCTTTGACAACAGGCCACCCATATTGTTAGCCACAGAGGTGACAAACTTTTGCAGGGTTCCCTTCTGGGCCCTCCTTAACTCTCCACCATTGTCTTGTTTCCCATTCCTTTCTGTCAGTCTCCAACCTCTGTACATTGTCCAGCACTCTTCATCACCAGTTGTCCTCCCTCTTTTGGTCCATGTCTCCCCACTGCTGCACCCCAATGTGCCACTACCTTCCCTGTCAGCCTTTGTATAGACCATATATTTATGTCTCCCTGACTTCCTTTCCCAAATGTTACATACCACCTGCACATTGCTCTTCCTGATTTCCCTCTCAACCCACTTCCTTGAGCCTGTACTCACAAAAACAAGTACAAATCAAACTTCTACTCTTGGTGTCCTTGGGTGTGTTTGTCTGCTTTGTCTTGCCCATCTCTGCCAGTCTTATCTTCCCATTTGCTCCACATTTAAAGGACAAAATGACTTCTTTGCTTTGCTAGTCTTGCAAAGGCTACCTCCAGTGGCCATTTTGTAATTATGGAGTACTTCAATGTACATGTGATGGTACATAGAGTGGCATATGTCACCTGCCTGATGCTTTCTAAGGTAGTTCCAGCAGTATGGTTACGGTCATTATTGTAGATGCAAAGATTCGCTATGCAGCAGTGTCCACTGTGTGAAAACTCTATGCTGACACTCATGCATGCCTACTCCTTGCTGAACCATGTCTTACTACATTCATTGAGCTATTTATAACTGTGCTATAGGGATAGTTATTTCTGAATTCTCTCATCTAGGTGCCTCTCTCACTCGCTTTTCTCTCCATTTTTCTTCGTGAACTTTTCACGAACTGCATTTATTTATTTATTTGCCCTTCACTGACCAGATTACTTCCACCAGGGTAGAGACCTCTTTTCAGGGGAGATCCGAGGTGGCATTGATATTCACTACTGGAAATTTGGTCCCTGCACTGGGGAAATTTGTCCTGTTCTGTTCAGTCAGAGCCAGGGGATGAATGATTTACAATCACCTGAGCTAGCCATGGCAGTTTAATTTTCAGAAAGGAGCAAACATTAACAACAAAATCTGCTAACAAGTTCATAATTTCCATTCACATCACACCATTCAGACAATTAAATGCATGCCTCAAATAAACATTACAGCTCAGGGATTACTCCATACCTATGGAAATCATGTTGTCAAAGTTCTGTACCATCACTTCCTTGTGTAGCGCTTTCTCTTGTTTATTCAGCATTGCCCATTCTTCTTCTGAAAACTCGACAGCAACATCCTCAAAGGTTTCTGGAACCTGTTATCAGATGAAATTTGTTCATACAAATATAATAAGAATAACAAGAATGTAAACAATGTAACACAGAACAGCTGCGCTGGATAATCATTTTCTAAAATTAATGAATCTTCTATTTGTCCTATCCAAGGATATCATTTGAAAACTCAGCAATTCAAGAAGCATTACCAACCACACTAAACCACAGTGACCAGTTATGTTTATTCAGTCCCACTACAACATAATTCATATAAGATAAGTAAGTATTTAGTTATACAGAAAAAAAATTATGTAAGCAGTAAAGCCCCACAGTGTGAACATAAGAGGAAATGCCAGACTCCTCTGGAGTGTTATGAAATCTGATGCTGCAAGTGGAGGGCCTCATCTCCAATAGAAGGTTCATCATTTCCCTGTAACTCCTCCTACAGGGCATTATTGAGCTTAGATAATGGCCCATATTTTAAATTATTTTGCATTTGTTTTATTAATAGTATACATTTTTATTATACAATTTAATGCAAAATATTCATTCTGCCTATTATTTTACAGTTGCTATATTTGTAGTTGTTCAAAACATTTTACAGACAGAATAAAAGCATTTAATATCTACACAGACACACACACACAAACACACACACACACACACACACACACACACACACACACACACACACACACACACACACACACACAGACGTGCACACCTAAATGCACCTAGAATATTATTGAATGTGCACACCTCAGAAGTCCTATTGTGATCACAGAAACATGTAAGTAGCAGCATTAGTAATTTATTTGAAGCCATTGTTACCAACCATATACAATGCAAAGAATTAGAATTCTCCTCTAATGGACACTGACGTATTCGGCTCTAACACACACACATACATGTCCTTGTAACTGCTACTGCAGTCACTTATTAGATGCATTTATTTGCATTTTTCAATTTGCTAACAACTTTTTAAAACCCCCAATTAGCAAGGGGAAAGGAAAAGACACATCCTTGTAACTGCTGCTGCAGATTCTTGCATCACATCAATTTATTTTTTTATTTATCCCTCCCTTGCTAACTATGGCTTGCTAAGGACCTTGGTCAGTGATGGGAAAGGTAAATGCAGGCCATTGCAACTTCTTATTTATTTTATTGCTACTTGTTTGATAGATAATTGGGCTAGTCTATCGACCCTTTTAGACCATGACCCGGGATCTACAGCAGAAAAGACAGCAATTCATGCAAGAAAAAGTAAGACATTAGATTAAAATAATATGTATACTTCATTCATCCAACCAATGACTTAAGAGTAACATTTACAGGAATGCCTGAATTAAAAGAAATGGTATATAAAACTGGTATGAGACAGAAGAAAAATTGTTGTATACAGTTGGTATATACAGGAATACAAGGTGGTAAAGGCTGGCATTTTCCATACATGATAAAAGCGATATCAAATTTGATTAAGGGTTAGAAGATAAGAGAAAACGGGAGGCACTGTCCATTGTCATGGCAGCAGATGCAACCTAGTCTGACAAAAGGTGATTTTTAATAATGCCTTTTAACTTTGTAACAGTTACGTGGTTTCAGTTTTCAACAGGTATTTGGTTCCAGGTTGTAGGTCCGGTCTTGAGAAAGGTCATTCTCCTTCAGGTATTTTGAATCTTGGACTGTGGATGTAAAAGAGCTGTCTCCTGTGCTATGGAGGCTGTATGAATTATGTTGAAATGGTAGCTTGACTTTCAGGGGGGGCAGCAGCCTTGCTTAAACACCTTGCCACTGCAGTTACGTATTGATGTTTTTCCTCTTTGCTCCTCTCACGTACCACCTTTTTAAGAGTTATAGTTAGGGAAGGAAAGGCAATGGAGTCTGTGAAGAAGACGTCTGTCTCAGCAGTGGTATCTGGAGCTAAATTAGGTGTGCTGCTTTTAAACAGAGCTTTACCCCACACTATTACCTGGTTCTGTAACACTGGGTGTCCAGAGAAGAACAGCTTTTGTCCAAGCCCATTATGTAAATGGATTTATACAACACGTGGTTAATGCAAAATATTCATATTAACAAAGAACACTCTCTGCTTGGATAGTGAACATGTATTAGCTCCAGGAATTCTTCTTGTAACCAAGATCACAGAGTCGAGATACAGGTCTATTAGTTAAGTTACTCTACTGCTGTACCATAGCTAAACTTTGAAACATCCTACAAGATAACATCATTAGTACGGAAAAGTGTAAAAAATTCAAACTTATATTAAAAACCTACCTCTACAAATCCTGCAAATGCCGAAGCCCAACAACTAGCATCTAGTTTCCCCACCTTCCTATGCTCTTCTCTTCCCCCTCTCCACTCTTCTCCCCCCAACACCCTACCAAACTAACTCCTTTCTCTGCTCATTCCACAAAACCCTCAGCTTATAGTACAACCTCTCCAAATAAAAATTAACTGAATCTCTATTACTTCTCATTAAACCCTAATAACACTCTTCCATTAACTAGTGCTAGAATTGCTACCCTATTAATTGTTTGATGTGCTCTTTGAATCTATCGCCTCTCCTCCTAAAAAAAAAAAAAAAGTTTTGTATCAATGTGTGCATCCTCCAACTATGTATAATTCTGGGATTTGTCTAATATTTGATTACTATGTCTAACTACTTTTCTGTTACTGTTATTTTAACTGCTGATGTTTGTTATTTGTAACTGCTGGAGCTTTTCTCCCTGGGCCTCCACTGAAAATGGGTTTCTGATCCAGTTGGACTCTCCTGGTCACCAAATGTCAATAAGTAAAATACATTTCAAAATGATTCTAGTAGCTATTTCCTTGTAAATTTGTTTTAAATATATATAGCTTGACATGAATATGTAATTTATACATAATCATTCACAAAGCAAATCACACACATGGGTACTCTCACACACAAAGACATACACACACACACACACACACACACACACACACACACACACACACACACACACACACACACACACACGCGTGTGCTACATTTCTTGCACAATATACCTACCCACATTTCACTTTAGTCTGCACTGTTGTACCAAATTCCTATACTGACACCCCTAGACACACTCCCCTTTAGTAAGAGTCACTTCCTCTGGTTACTACAACAGCACTACTGTCCATATTCAGCTTTTGCCTGTGTTGTTACTCCTGTCTCCTACAATAACATTCTCATCAACGCTCCCCCTTAGTCTTTCTGTATCAAGGTACAAGGCTTTGTACCATTGCCACCCATGTTTTCCATCCAGCTAACTGTCTCACTGTCCTACACACACACACACACACACACACACACACACACACACACACACACACACACACACACACCCTCCTTAAGTCTGTCTTGCTGTGCTACATATCTTGCACAATATACCTACCCACATTTCACTTTAGTCTGCACTGTTGTACCAAATTCCTATAATGACACCCCTAGACACACTCCCTTTAATACGAGTCACTGCCTCTGGTTACTACAACAGCACTACTGTCCATATTCAGCTTTTGTTTGTGTTGTTACTCTTGGCTCCTACAATAAAATTCTTATCAACACTCCCCCTTAGTCTTTCTGTATCAAGGTACAAGGATTTGTGCAATCGCCACCCATGTTCTCCACCCTGCTAACTGTCTCACTGCCCCGGCATCTACAATAACCCTCTGACCCATATTCTCCTTAAGGCTGTATGTGGCACTACACCACATTTATGAAATAATCCCATAGTTTGCTCTCATTGTTGTAAAGCATAAAACTGCAGTCTCTAGAATTCCAAAAAAAGAAAGTTCAATTTATACCAAATAAATTCATAAACTCACTGTTACACCTTAAAACATGATAACAGGGTCACCTCCCACATACACTTTGCATTTCGTATGTTAGTTCTGAGATCATCAGAACACAGAGTACAGGATGTACCCAGAGGTACCCCAACCTCAAACTTGGTGTACACCCCCCTTTTCTGTCTTGCTCTTCCAAGGACTGCAGTTACAATCAAAAGAATGTCAATAGACACCCTAATAGCTTACATATGCTCCCCTACGTATAGCTATGTCACTTCCCCAAGTTCCTAAAATAGCTCTGCTATGTCTACCCTCATTCTGACTGTGTGCATCACTATCCTGGGTTTATATAATAATACCTCCCTGTGGTCCCCATCTATTATGTCATTGTCAACAATTTCTGAGCCGTAAAACCTCTTAGGTTATAGATGTTTGTGTCACAGAGTTTCACAATAACCCCCTTACCCATATTCATCTTTAGTCTTTGTGAATCTACTCCACCTTTGTACAATAATCCAACCCAAGCAAACTCCACTTTAGGCTGTAAATGTGGGTGTCTTAGCAATTTGTGTGTTAAATTATTTGAAATGGCAACATGACCAGACTCACAATATACTACATTATCCGTTACAGAGACCAGACTCTCAATATACTACAGTATCCGTTAGTGACAAGACTCACTATATATTACAGTATCCATTACATTTTATTGTAAAATACAAAATACAGCCAAGCAGTTACGCTCTCTGAGTTATTTCAACTCTATTATAATATAGCTAGAAAAAGTCTTTGCTTCTCACGAAGTGTGCCGTGCCCAGGATCAATGCACACTTGATCAAGACGGCTGTAAAGAAGAGCAAGCAATGTTCAGCTTATATATTATTTTTTGTTAGCAGCAGATGTTATTTCCTAGTGTCTTTGTGGTTTGCATGACTGATACTTGTTCCATGTCATCTTTGCATCAGTTGAAGTGTCTGTATTTTATTTCCTTCATTTCTGTATCTGAAGACTTATTTAACTTTTATCACACTCTTAAATTGGGTTGATGAACTCAGTCCAGTGTGTCCCAGCTTTACTTGTGTGTTTTGGTTGTTTTGCTCATGAAAGATCCATTATTAGCGGTTATCCACCATTTTTATTTACTTTATTTTACATTTGTTAACCGGGAAAGTCCGACTTGGAACGAGTCAATTTTCAGCGGAGGCCCGGGGAGAAATGCTCCAGATGCATGTCTTTGTAGCGTGGGAGGAAACCGGAGCACTCGAGGAAACCCACACAAATGCAGGGAAGACATGCAGACTCCACACAGAAGGCACCGCTGCCGAGCATTGAACCGGAGAACCTCTTGCTGTGAGGTGACAATGCTACCGCTGCACTACTATGCCATACAGCCTTAAGAACGGCTGGTTTAAGCTCTTAGAAGGGCCTTTCTTTTTCTTTTAGTCGCTCTTTCGTGTATGTGGCTGTGGGTTCCCTCTTGCTTCTTTTTTGATAGGTTGGTCCGTTTTTATTCAGACCTTAGTAGCTCTGATAAGAGCTGTTGTGTCCCAGTCTGTGTGGGCCGAGACTTTTTGGAATGGAGCTCTAATAAGAGCTGTTTTGCGTAACTTGATTCTAAATAACCCCCATAAGAATGGTACATAACACAGGCAACTCAAATTATGTACTAATATTTCTAGACAATTAAACTAAACAATATCCTAAACCCTTATTTGCAAATTTAGTGCTAGCTGTCCCTGAAGAAGAATCGGCTAGTTGGCTTCAGGCCAGCCAGTCTCGAAAGAGCTGGATAACTCAGTAACAGGACAAACTAACCCTCCCTGGAAACATTTCAAGGGACCCTGACTAAGTTTGCCACCTTTTGGTCATTGTAATCTTTATGGGAACCCCTGGATAAAAACATAAGGGTAGTGCGTTAACCTAAAAGTTAACCACAATGTAAATAAACTAAATGGGCACATTCTAAGCCCATCACATGGCTATAGTGAATTGTGCCACAATCCTGCAATGGTTCTTGCCGAGCGCAAGCACATATGAATACTTATGCTACATTTTTCACACTGGGGCTTACACACTTTGTTATGATACTTTATTTTATGTGATATGATTTGATTTGTTGGTGATTTATCTGATTGTATTGGAATGGATTAGACACTTTCAAACTCTCACGCTATATGCACACAGGGTGTAAGTTACATGATTAAATACTGGCGGGTTTAGGCATGAATGTAACAAGGGCTTAAAAACAGACCTCCCGTACACCGACATAACATCTTAACAATTTAGTAAGCTAGCCGCCACTGGTAGTATACTGTTAAGCACAGATTATGATCTCATCCTCCATGGACTTCACTTGAGCCCAGCCAAGTAAGCGGACACTGGCCGCAAACTACTCCTCTTGAAAGAACCTTTTTTTCACTATAACCACTGGTAACCGCCCAGGGACATGAGTTAAAACAACCCCCCCCCACATGCAAGCGGACACAGGCCATGAGCTTGTCCTAAAGAATCTCCACTAAAAACTACTACATCTCAGAAGTACCAACTGAATTCCACCCAAACATACAAATTAAACCCACCCCAGTGCATCTCTTAGAATCTACCTGCTTGTAGGCACACACCAGCAGCCCACTCTCTCATCAACCCCGTCGCACCCCTCCCTTGCTCTCTAATTCCCCCCCTTTTTCCCCCTCTCCTTCCCCACCACTTCCAAAACAAGCAAAAAATTTCTTTAATGATAAAATAAAAATGATCTGGTTATTGAGCACACTGCACCAGCAATTATATCGTTAGGTGGACACACCATGCAGGATCGCTATTTACGCCCAGTCCTAGAGCACCCACCCGATGCTGGGAATCAGGATCCACAGACCGAAGCGGGCTATCTTAAGCCCTCAACCACCCTCACGAGCAGTTTCCACTCCCTTCACTTCAGTGATGCAAACCCATTCCCTCTTCCTCAACATCACTCACGATGTTGAGACATCCAGGCTCTGCACCACATGAATAAACTTAAATCCCACGGAAAAGAAACTCTAGGCCACTGACCACTTTTCAATACACATTCCCACCTAATTCCCAAGATATTTTCACCTAATGCCAGTTTCTTGTTGTCTTCCCTACAATTTCAGCCACACGTGGATTTTTAATCAATTGATACATCAACATTCAGAACGGGAATTCAATAACCCTTCATCAGACTCAAACTCGGCCCCCATTTGTATCACATGCACTGCACAAAGATCTATTTAGCTAGTGGATTGATTAATTCAAGTATTCTTTATGGTGCTATTAAACACACTCAGGCTAAACTAACAACAATTGGATGATTGGTAAATCAAGGGAAATAAAAACCTAAATGGGGAATAGGCAAGATAAAGACTTTAGATGTTTCAATATATTAATCTCTTAGCTGAACTGGACGTGTAGTGGGATGAATGTTTAACACTTGGGTTTTGCATGAAAGTAAATCAAATTAAATGAGTGTAATTTAACCTGATAATTAAACGCATAATGAAACTCATAGTAGGAAGGAAGGTCGAGGGATCATCTAAACAAAAGGAAAGTCAGAGGTTTGAAAACCAATTCAACCTCTCCTTCGGGTCCGAAGTCAAGAGAAGCTACGTCAGCAAAAAAGAAGACTTCAGACAGGTCCATTCACAACATGGAACTTACAACTGAACAGAAGTCCACGCCCACCAGAGGGCTCTCCACCGGATTGGACAGATCGGATCCCCGCCCCTACATCAGGGGCATAAAAGGCCACACACCACCAGCTTTCAGGTCATTGTGACCAGTGCTTGGAGAGCGCACACAAAAGTCCTTTTAAGGGCTACAATATATTACACAAAAGGTACTGATCTGGCATGCAGGACTGAATGGAGCAAGGATTTTCACTCCACTCAACACCGGAAGACATCCGAGCCCCCAATTAATAACAAAGCAGCCCTTATCAGGGCTCTCAAACCACATTTACATAACAGCTCTTATCAGAGCTCTAATAACAAAAGACATAAGCTCTTCAAGGGCTTAAAAACCGTCTTAAAAAAACAACTAAAAACACAGCCCACACTATTTGAGGCATAGCAGCTCTTTTTAGTGCTCCGTAGTACAACAAGCACAAAACAGTCCTTTACAGGGCTATAAAACAAGGGATTAAACAGATCTTTTCAGAGCTCACGGAACATAAGAACTATAAAACAAGGAACTAAACAGCTCTTTTCAGAGCTCAGGGAACATAAGAACTATAAAACAAGGAACTAAACAGCTCTTTTCAGAGCTCAGGGAACATAAGAACTATAAAACAAGGAACTAAACAGCTCTTTTCAGAGCTCAGGGAACATTAGACTAGGGGAACATCACATCCCAACCATGCCGTACACGGCCACATTAGCTCTTATTAGAGCTGTATTCCAAAAAGTGTCAGCCCACATGGACTGGGACACAACAGCTCTTATCAGAGCTACTAAGGTCTGAATAAAAACGGACCAACCTATCAAAAAAGAAGCAAGAGGGAACCCACAGCCACATACACGAAAGAGCGACTAAAAGAAAAAGAAAGGCTCTTCTAAGAGCTTAAACCAGCCGTTCTTAAGGCTAAAAACGGTGGATAACCACTAATAACGGATCTTTCATGAGCAAAACAACCAAAACACACAAGTAAAGCCAGGGACACACTGGACTAAGTTCATCAACCCAACTTAAGAGTGTGATAAAAGTTAAATTAATTTTACCTTCCCCAGGCTACACTCGAGGAAGGGTCAACACCTTTTTTCTGTCTTTGCATCTGAAGACTTACAAAAAAGTCTCTGTTATTTCTTTTTGAATTGTCAAATGTCTGAATAACTCCATTTTTTGTATGTTCCTGTCAGTCATAACAGGATACCATTTTACTATATCAGTCTGAGCCTAACCCACAACCACGTCACAAACTAAACTAGTCATGTTCTTCTTTCCGTGAACCAGTTCTAAACCACATATATTCACAGATAAGCTAAACATGTTTATTTCCTCAGAAACTTCTCTAGCAGGTATCTGACTGAGACAGCTTGTTGCTAAGGACGTTATACTTTCTGTATTTATTTTTAACTTTGCAGTTCAAGCCTTGCATTTCTGCTTTTTAGAAAGAGAATATTCATTTTAAATCTTGCATTAATTTAACCTTTGCTTTAGAAATAAAAAGCATATATTTATTTTGCATTATAGCAAACATTTATTTCATTATTGCTTTGGAGAAAAATATTTTACTTTATATAATATCTATCACTGTGAACACGACTGCTAATTTTCTGCAACAACTTCCCTATCTGTATTCTTATTTTCTGTGTCTACAATTGAGCTGTTAGGTAAGTATGGGGCCATCCCACGTTTATAACCATGTTTACCTTTAGTATGATTCTGACATCCTCTACACTCACCTTTAATGTGTACCACTGTCCCAGGTTACTACAGTAACACACCTGTCCACATATGTAAGTATAGGGCCATCCCACGTTAATAACCATGTTTACCTTTAATATGATTTTGACATCCTTGTTTTCTATAAGAACCATTGTCTACACTCACCTTTAATCAGTCAAAGTCAAATCCAAAGATTTCTACAGTAACATACTACTGACGTTCCTCTTTACTCTATGTATGCATTAATGCTGCCGTTTTTACATTACTACCTTTTAGAGTGTGAAGTACCTTCCCCACATTCCCACATCATACACTCCTCTAACTGCTGTGCATCACCACCTTAGGATCTGGACTTGTGTCTCTGTTCACTGGATCATATTTGCAAGCTGCCCTCAGTGACTCAGTCACACTTTCGGTATCTCCCAAGAACTGTGTAAAATGCTTTGAGGAAGGAACACCTGACAGGTGAAGTATCCAGCAGCAGCAGGTTAATCTCACTTCCTCCTGACATGAAGTCACATGCACAGTTTCCCACCATCCGGTTTGCTTAAGCCTGCAATCTCCTTCAGCTGTGTCACTTCCTGTACTTTCCTCAAGCTTCACTCTGTTGCAAATGTGCATTTTACCAAAAAAGTCTCCCTCTCTCTATGTATGTATATTCTATCTCCCATGATGGTGTCACTGACAATGAAATGTTTTCTCCATACTGACTCAAAAATACTGTGCTGAAGTTTAAGTCCAGGGCATCCATATTTTGATTACAACCCATTTCACTGCAGACTCACTGACAGTAATGTATCAGGATCACATGGTACAGCTGCCATGTTAGGGACTCACTGACAGTAATATATCAGGATCACATGGTACAGCTGCCCTGTTGTTAGGGACTCGGTCACAGTAATGTATCAGGATCACATGGTACAGCTGCCCTGTTGTTAGGGACTCACTGACAGTAATGTATCAGGATCACATGGTACAGCTGCACTGTTGTTAGGTACTCAGTCACAGTAATATATCAGGATCACATGGTACAGCTGCCCTGTTGTTAGGCACTCACTGACAGTAATGTATCAGGATCACATGGTACAGCTGCAATGTTGTTAGGGACTCGGTCACAGTAATGTATCAGGATCACATGGTACAGCTGCCCTGTAGTTAGGCAATCACTGACATTAATGTATCAGGATCACATGCTACAGCTGCCCTGTTGTTAGGGACTCAGTCACAGTAATGTATCAGGATCACATGGTACAGCTGTCCTGTTGTTAGGGACTCAGTCACAGTAATGTATCAGGATCACATGGTACAGCTGTCCTGTTGTTAGGGACTCAGTCACAGTAATGTATCAGGATCACATGCTACAGCTGCCCTGTTGTTAGGGACTCAGTCACAGTAATGTATCAGGATCACATGCTACAGCTGCCCTGTTGTTAGGGACTCAGTCACAGTAATGTATCAGGATCACATGGTACAGCTGTCCTGTTGTTAGGGACTCAGTCACAGTAATGTATCAGGATCACATGCTACAGCTGTCCTGTTGTTAGGGACTCAGTCACAGTAATGTATCAGGATCACATGGTACAGCTGCAATGTTGTTAGGGACTCGGTCACAGTAATGTATCAGGATCACATGGTACAGCTGCCCTGTTGTTAGGCACTCACTGACAGTAATGTATCAGGATCACATGCTACAGCTGTCCTGTTGTTAGGGACTCAGTCACAGTAATGTATCAGGATCACATGGTACAGCTGCCCTGTAGTTAGGCACTCACTGACAGTAATGTATCAGGATCACATGCTACAGCTGTCCTGTAGTTAGGCAATCACTGACATTAATGTATCAGGATCACATGCTAGAGCTGTGCTGTTGTTAGGGACTCGGTCACAGTAATATATCAGGATCACATGGTACAGCTGCCCTGTAGTTAGGCACTCACTGACAGTAATGTATCAGGATCACATGCTACAGCTGTCCTGTTGTTAGGGACTCAGTCACAGTAATGTATCAGGATCACATGGTACAGCTGCCCTGTTGTTAGGGACTCGGTCACAGTAATGTATCAGGATCACATGGTACAGCTGCCCTGTTGTTAGGGACTCGGTCACAGTAATGTATCAGGATCACATGGTACAGCTGCCCTGTTGTTAGGGACTCGGTCACAGTAATGTATCAGGATCACATGGTACAGCTGCCCTGTTGTTAGGGACTCAGTCACAGTGATGTATCAGGATCACATGGTACAGCTGTCCTGTTGTTAGGGACTCACTGACAGTAATGTATCAGGATCACATGGTACAGCTGCACTGTTGTTAGGGGCTCGGTCACAGTAATGTATCAGGATCACACGGTACAGCTGCCCTGTAGTTAGGCAATCACTGACATTAATGTATCAGGATCACATGCTACAGCTGCCCTGTAGTTAGGCAATCACTGACATTAATGTATAAGCGAGACAATAAATATAAGAAATGGAAGATAGTCAGACTACAACTTTGAAAACTGAAATAAACAGGCTGCACAAACAGATTAAGCATAGTGTGAGACAACATCAAGAAAAATTTGAAAATAATTTATAAAGATGTTGAGCATAATAGGAAACCTTCTTATAGAGACATAAGATGTGGAAGGAGTAAAGATACACAAATTGATAAACTGTGTGCAGATTCTAAAATTTATTCTCAGACACAACAGATTATAGATGTATTTACAAAATCTTATGCAAAACAGTTTGGCTCCACAAAAATGGTAGTAAGTTGTCCTAGTGACATCCAGGTAACCCCAGATACTGGATTCAAATTAGATTATATTGAAAAAGAACTGCACAAACTGGATCCAAGCAAAGCTCAGGGTGGAGATGGAATTAGCAACAATGACCTGAGAACACTTTAGCACAAACTTACAGTTCCATGATATCTATTATTCACTAGGTCATATAAATAGGAGGAGAGTCCTCAAGATTGGACACGTACTTTTTAAACCTGTTTTTAAGGAAAAGGGGAGTAGGACAAACCCAGAGTCATATGGACAATCATGTCTAATTTCATGTTGTGTAAAAGTAATGGAGAAGGTAATACTGGATAAGTTACTGTCAGAACTGGATAGGTTGGGACTTTAACCCATATTTCAGCATGCATAAGTTGAAATCCGATCACTTCAGCATGAACTTACAGTTCCATGATATCTCTTATTTACTAGGTCATCTAAATATGGGGAGAGTCCTCAAGATTGGACACATATTTTTTAAACCTGTTTTTAAGGGAAAGGGGGGGGGTTGGACAAACCCAGAGTCATATGGACCCTTATGTCTACTTTCATGTTGTGGAAAAGTAATGGAGAAGGTAATATTGGATAAGTTATTGTCAGAACTGGATAGGCTGGGACTTGAAACCATATTTCAGCATGTACAACTTAAAACCAGATCTATAACCACCTGTAACACAATGTTCTATAACAATATAATAACAGCTATGAATGAAAAATTGTGCTGTGATGTAATTTATATAGATTTAACTTCAGCATTTGACAAGGTCATACACAAAACACTGGTCAATAAATTAGTACAACTAGGTATTGATGTACTCTTGATAAGATGGATAGCTGCATGCCTTACAAATAGGACATGTCAAGTATCATACAGCAACTGGACAGGTGAAATCCTTGGTTATAGTCATGGTGCCCTGCAGGGCTCTGTCCTAGGCCCTTACTTGTTTAGATTGTATCCTTCAGACCTAAGCTTTTCATCTGAGTTGTTCTACAGTCTATATGCAGGTGATCTGAAATTGGGTAAACTGATTACAAGTGTTACAGATAAGGCATGTCTGCAAAATAACTTGACGAAATTGACCATTTGGGCACAGGAGAATAACATGCTGATAAATGCAACAAAAACTAATAATATGAGATTTGGGAAACATAAATTGAAAGTTGAATATTTAATACAGCACACAGTGATTTAAAGTGTAGACTCATTTAAGGACCTGGGTATATGGGTAGATTCAGCTATGAGTTTTTCTAATCATGTCAACCAATTGGTTAATGATAGTTATAGAACTATAGGTTGTATAAAAAATGTATAGAGTCTAGAAAATCAAACATAATAGTCATTGTTTGTTATTTACACGAGAGCCAAGCTTGAGTATGGAATAACAAAAAGGAAAACCTTAAAAGAAAACAAACATGAGTAAACTGGAAAGAGTTCAGTAGTAATATAACTAGGGTATCCCTGATATGAAAATGTAAGTTATTATGAAAGACTAAAATATTTGAACTTGTACAGTGCCCCTTACATATATCTAAGAGGAGATCTTATTCAGGTATGTGAGGCATTTAGTGACAACTACCTCTGGGAATGTTTGGGGTTAACAAAAAGTACTAGAGAATCGTCAGACAATCTGTGTAGAAGATTCTATAGGAATGAGAAGTGCACTAATTGGTTCTCTGACAGAGTAGCTGATGTATGGAACACACTACCAAATTACATTAAAGCAAATACTAGTTTCGATATTTTTAATAATAGCCTGGATACTTATTATAGGAACACGTTTTTTGGTATATTGGCACGCTAGAAGAGCATTACTGCCTGTGCTTGAAATATTTGTATGTATGTGTGTGTGTGTGTGTGTTTTTGTGTGTTTGAACCTTTTCTGCTGTTATGGGTGGTAGTAAGCTTTTGACTATTGGGGATGTAGTTAAATCAGATCTGGTCTTCCACTTGTTTAATGCCATCGAGTGCCAGTGCAAACTAATTAGGAAAAATTAAGTTTTGGACTTATGTGTCTCTGGTGATAAATGTGACTCATACCTCTCAACCTTTTAGTGCAAGAAATCTGAGAAAGCCTGCCATAATGGTGGAAGAAAGGCTAAAAAATAGGGACAGATTTTAAATGTTGCTTTTATAAACTTGTTAGAATATCAGAACCTGTCTTAGTGTGCATTTTTCTGAAGGATATGAAGTGTGAAACTGTCATGCATGTCATCGTTTAGTTACCTCAGTCCTCAAATTATCCCTGTGAATTGCCAGAAAACCACAGACTTGATGAGGAATAGACCAAATATATAAGGCAAAAATCTAGACAGTTGAGAGGTGTCATGTGACCAGCTATCTTACATCAATATTAGAAACTTAATTATTGACCAAAGCAGCACATTAAGAGTAAAAATAATTACTTCTAATTGTGTGTACCAGTCAATGATATGGTGTTTACAACTTCTGTGAATGAAATGTAATGATAACAAAGGGTCTAATAGTATTAGATTATGTGGACTTTTGTGTCCCATGGTTGTGTTAATCTTCTCTCTGAACTGGTCTTCAACAACTTATAAACTATCAGTTCCAGTGCTCGGAGACAGATGTATGCTCCCACTGACAAATGCTATGATATTCTGTCATGCCTGCTTGACTATGTGACTGTGCTTGTTACCTGTCACCCCATTTATTTACTCCACTCAGAAAATCTGAATTTTGAAACTTGCTATCACTGGTAGAAAACTCCTCCACCACATGATTTTGAGTTTAGTTTTAATATGACAACTTTCTGAGTTCTGAGTGATGATGGAAGGAAGCCTAAATGGAATGAATGAGGGAGTTATTCCTGATACCAATAGGTTGGCAGATATTATGGGACTAAACCAGTAAACTCTCAGTTAACAGGAACTCAAGCAACCATAAACACTCAAGACACCAGAAAAAAAATTGAAGAAATACAGTACAATTTTCA
>NC_056732.1:1840156299-1840166299 GCF_019279795.1 Protopterus annectens | reverse complement strand
AAGGTTCTTGCCATCACTAGTGCCTTTTTTAAGCAAGGTTCAAATGACAAATTCACCACCATAACAGGAACAGGCAAGCAAAAACTGAGGGTGATGCTACTCAATGTTAGAAGTCTAAATTTCAAAACGCACTCACTCGAGGCACTCCTTAAAAAGGAGAACATCGATATCTGTGCAGTGACTGAGACCTGGTTCAAGGCTCCAGAGAGCACCCCTGCACTACCAGGCTATAATTCATACCACACTTTTCGGCCATGTAACCTGGACCAAAACACCAAAGGCGGAGTTGTGTCCATATTCATTAAGGATATCCACACCTCCATGCTAGTTGCTCAGCATAATGCATCCAAGGTTATCCAAGTGCAACTAACTCTGGGCAAAACTGCAATCCAAATTGTAGCTTGCTACAGACCCCCCACCATGCCCCAGGATTCCCACTCCTCTTTTCTTGATGTACTGGAAAATATTAGGGTTCAACCAAGCACCCTAACAATGGGCGACTTCAACTACCCCACCATTAACTGTGAAAACTACTCATGTACCAACTCTTTAGCTCAACATTTTCTGGAATTCATAAACTCTAATGTCCTGGATCAACTTATCCACACCCCCACCAGGGGTAACAATATCCTAGACCTAGTCATTACCAGCATGACTGATCGGTGCTCCACACCTGAAGTCAACTCCTCATTGGTCCGATCTGACCATAAGCTAATCACCCTTCATATTCACATCCCGCCCCCACCCCCCATTAAGAAAACCATGGTAAAAAAACTTCTCCAAAGCAAACTTCATGCTTCTTAAGACAGAAGTGGTGAACTTCATGACACCCATGCAGATGGACAATACAGTTACAACTGTTGAATCCTACTCAAATGCACTCTATAAGCATTTACACGAGTGCATGGATCGTGCTATCCCAAACAGAACCAAGACGCTATCCTCCAAATAAAGGAAGCCAATCCGGTGGTCCCCTGCCATAAACAAACTGTACAACAGAAGGAAGAAACTGTTGCAAAAGAGAGTAAAATCCCATGAGTGGAGGTCAGCCTCAGTAAGAAGCTGACATCCCTTATAAGATCCTCTAAAGCTAGCTATGAAAACAAAATCGCCGATAATTCTAAGGATAACCACAAAGCATTCTATAGCTATGTCAAGAATCTTGATGGCAACACCCAGATCTGCTCTGAGTTACAGCTCAACGGCACAAAAATTACTGAACCAACTGATATTGCCAACATCCTGGCAGATAGGTTCAGTGCTAACTTTACCCCCCTCTCACCCCCTAAAGGGCCCATATCTATAAAGGAAAAATGCAAAGTCACTGTAATCACAACTACGCAGGTAAAAGATGCACTCTCTAAAGCCAAAAACACAGCATCCATGGGACCGGACAACATCCCAGGCTGCATTTTACATGAACTTCAGAACGAACTGGCTCCCCACCTAAGCACCATGTTCAATAATAGCCTCGCATCAGGCTTTGTGCCCACTGAATGGCACACACCAACAGTTATCCCACTCCACAAAGGGGGAGCCACCACTGATCCCAGGAACTATCGCCCTATTAGCTTGATGAGCCTGGTCTGGAAGGCCATGGAACGTATCATCATGGAACTCATAAACAAAGACATTGGTAACCCCCAAACTCTGGATCCCACCCAGTTCGGGTTTGTGAAAGGCAGATCAGGCCTCCTGAACCTGATCGACTTCTTTGAGGCAGTCACCAAAGCCGTAGATGAGGGTAAGGTGATTCACACAGCCTATCTTGACCTCGCCAAGGCTTTTGACATCATCCCCCATTCTGGAATTATAGCTAAACTCACTAAATTAGGTATAAATCCCTACGTCACAAGATAGGTTGCCAGCTGGCTCACTGACAGAACCCACACTGTAAAAGTTGCAGACTCCAAATCTGACCTCAAAGCAGTGACAAGTGGACTACCACAAGGTTTAGTCCTGGGGCCTTTCCTGTTTGGTATCTACTTCTCTGAAGTACAGGCTAACACAGAAGGCCTCTGGCTAATGAAGTTCACAGATGACTGCAAACTAGGAGCCATAGTCAAGTCCCCAAATGATGTGGACATTCTACAGAAGGGCCTCGCTGAGACAGATGCCATGGCCTCAAGCTCAATGCCAAAAAGTGCAGTGTCATTCCCTTTGTTAAAAATGCAGTACCCATGAACTACCACATAGGCAGCAATCTATTTAACACCAAATGTGTGATAAGAGACCTTGGAACCCAGGTAGACAGTAGTATCTCCTTTGATAGTCACATCGCCACAGTAGTCAGGAAGTCCTTCTACGTGGCACACCTCATCATAAAAGAGTTTCTCATTGGTGCCTTCTGTGGAAGGTTGGGCGCTGGGCTGGCAACTTGACATTGTAAAACTCCACTGCCAATCATGAGTGGACAGGTGATCCGCTGTGGCAACCCCTAACCAGGAAAAGCCGAAAGAAGAAGATGATCCAGGAAAAAAAAGAGGTCATTGTTCCCCTCTACTCGACACTCATTAGACCCATTATAGAGTACAATGTCTTTTTTGGAATGTACCTCACAAGATATCTGCAGCAGCTGGAAAGGCCACAGAAGTACCTCACAAAGAGGATTACTGGCCTCAAACAAATGCCCTACACTGACCTTCTCAAAAAACTCCAGCTTTACTCCGTAGCATATCGTCTACTCCGAGATGATCTCTGCCTAACATGTAAAGCTATGTCAAACCCAGAGCTGTTGGACATGCTACACCTAAAGAAATCCCAATCCCTCTGAGCTACATGGTCTAGGGACCTAAACCTTGTCACCACAATAAACAGGACATGCTGGAGGGATAGATTCCTGTTCCAGAGACTTCCCATACTCTGGAACAGACTACCCATCTATGTCACGCAAAGTTTTTCATTAGCACTCTTCAAGAAAAATCTTGATGACTGGATGGGAAATAGGAAATACACCCTGGGGATCACTTCTGTGTCTCTGCTCGACAGTGGCACAGGAAAATAACTTTCTTGGGTGGCGTAAGCCAGGGAACCTTGTTGGCTAGGCTTACGTAGGCCCTTGGGCCAATAGCCTAGTACCTACCTATGAACCTATGTATCCGACAGCAGAGATTATGATCTCTTGAGTACATATTTATGCCACCACTGGACTCATAAATGTGTGGAGAGTTTGAGAGGATACGATCTGCTGAAGCTTTGTATATAAGGGAAAGGTCTCCCCTCAGTAACTTGTATGATACCGAGAATTGTAACAGGGCTATGTAATAACTACTTTTCTTGTGATTTAGGACCTTGGTTTTCTGAGTGAGAAAACGCCTGAATAGTGTGCATATGGGAATGAAGCTGGAATACCATGACTAGTGTGTGTTTGTGTTAAACAGATCTGAAGTATGTTACTCTGGTCGTTATTACTATTATTACTAGTAGTGGTGGTATTAGTATTAATATCCTGAAAATGTCACTCCCCTGTCCCTGCCCCATATACCCTGTGACACCCCTACCACCTGTTCCCTCCCTTGTATCTGTACAGATCAGGTTGTAAACGCCCTGTCTAATGGCAAAACCACAGCATCTACGGAAGCTGATATCATCCATGGGTGTGCCTTACATGGGCTCCAACAAGAAGTAACAACACTATAGTGCACATAGTTATTTAAGATGTTATGTTTATTTTATTATATTATTTATTTATTTTACATTTCTTGACCGGGCTAGTCCAGCTGGATATAGGTCCATTTTCAGCAGAGGCCTGGGGAGAAAAGCTCCTCAGAAACACAGTATAATTTATATTAAAAGACAGTTTTTACAGATACAGGTACATTACATATTTAAGCAATTCTTTACACTTCATTACATTTCTGCTTACAGAATCATAGTACATATCTTGCTTGCTATACTTGCTATAAAAGATTTAATTTACTACACTTGCTATAAAAGATTTAATAAGTAGTAACCTACTCTAACTGTTCGGATTTTAAGGAACGCCATGTACGCTAAGCTGTTATGGCATTTTAGCCATTAGTTGAAGTTGCTATAAAAGATTTAATATGTTCTAACTGTTCGGATTCTAATGAACACCAAGTATGCTAAGATACTATGGCGGTTTAGCACGGGCGTAATGTTGCCCTAATTATATTACAAAACAGTGAAACTAGCTCTATTTCTGTTATAAAACAGATAATCTGCACTCTACCTGGGTTATCTAGCTCTATTTATGTATTACAGCAGTGTATTTAAGAAGTATTGGTAGAATTTAGCACAATAGCACTGCGTTCCTTATCTACCTTAAAAACGCTACCTTAATGTAGCGTCTCGGGATACATGAATCCACATATGTGGCTACTTGAATATAACACAAGCTAATCTATATGGGCCCTTTCTGCACAGTTTATTATTTTGCACACTACAAATGTCATAGTTGTCTATTTGAGATAGCATATGCCATGTTCGGTTAGCGACTGTCTTTTTATACTGATTCTAAACTGCAATTGCCAACATTTTTACTGTGTACCATGTTCTGTTAGGGACTGTGTTTTTCATGTTGTACCTAAACTGCATTTGCTTATATTCTAACTGCGTACCCTGTTCCTCAGCATTTTACTATTGTTTTCACAATGTTTTGGACCATTTTTAGATTGGGTTTATAGCAGCTTTGTTGAATTATAAGATGCTAATGAGGATGTTGTTACCCACTGAATTGTATTCAGCTAGGTTTACAATATTTAATTGATACTTGGTACATTTAGAATAGTGACCGTACATATCTGATTGATGTACTAGTATGTTCATTTTATTGCTTGTTTTGTAAGTGTGTTTAATAATCTGCATCCCTTACCTCTTTGATTATCTCTCCTTTATATAACCAGCTGCCCAACCTGCTTGTTCGGAACTCATATTAAGGATTTCCCAGTCTGCTGAACAGCAACATAACTCCACATAAACCTGCCTAAACTAAGGAAGTGGAACTCTCCTCTCCCTGTGATACAGTCCTTCAAGGAAATTAATACAAATAATTGAAAGTATGTGTCTCTCAAACTACTGTCAATAGAAATATACTGTCTTATAGTCCATGTTTCAATTTACACTCGCAAGCCAGGATGGCCAGCAGCCAAAACCTTTCTTTTTTCCCCAAATAGCCTACCTTCCCTCCTTTTACCCTCTGTAAGTAACTGATATCCTTCCCTCCTCATATTCTAGACCTGCTACCTCCCATTAAACTTTTTACTGCTATACAGCCTCTGACCACTAGGTGGCACCTTTCTCATAGATCTATCCTACTGTCTCAGTATATACCCCCAGGCATCAAGCTTTTCATAGCTTGCCTAAGTTGCAGTCCCACTCTATCCCTCTATTCATTACTTTACATCCCCTTACTTCACTGACTACTACCCCTACTATCTAGGAAATTACCTCCTACCCTTTCCTTACCTACACTTACCTTAGCAATCAGCTCTACACTGATTGTTTTCCTTGGCTTCACTCCTTCAGTGGCTCTACCTGCTCCGTTCGCCCTGCCCCCAGTGCTTCTAGATTTATACACACTAGCCACACCTCCAATCCTACAACCAATTACATGGTCCACCCCCTTAAAGTAATAATACCCACTTCCCAATAGTCATCACCTTATTTAACTATCACTACTTCTTCCTGCATATTACCATATATTTATTCTTCCTGCATATTACCATAAATTTATTCTTCCACAATGTCATCCACAACTACCCTAACACACCACAAACCCTTACTTTCTCTCTGACTCCTAACTATTGTAACTATAACTTACCTACTTACCTTCTATGAACACCTTAAGTGTCTAGGATTTCACAACCACACAAAGCAAACCTCAACACCAACAATATTAATCCATCACAGCCACACTTACACATACTGCCCACCAAAGTATTTACCAGCTAAATTTCACAGACTTAGTCACATTAAATACTACAACCCAAGAACCAAGAAATGCCAGGACCTAATATATAAATTCTTAAAACACACTTTGAAAATACAAGCCCACTTTGATGGTGACATAGTTTCATAGTTTCATAGTATAGTACTAGGCTATCTGCCCTGGGGCATTTGTAAGCCTGGCCATAGTGATGTGGCTTTTGCCACCCCATGAAATGGTACAAAAATATACAGAATAAATCTAGAATACTGTGCCTCTGTCTAGTAGTGACACAATGAAGGTCCTCTTATATAATAAAATTAGTTTATTGTGCCCCTGTCTAGCAGTGACACAGATGTGACCCCTGGAGTAAACTTACGATCTCCCATCCACTCATCAAGATTTCTCTTGAAGAGAGTCAGTGAGGGGCTCTGCCTAATACGAACTGGGATCCTGTTCCAAAGCATGGGAAGCCTCTGGGTTATGAATCTATCCCTCCAGCATGTCCTATTCATACTTGTGCCGAGGTTTAAGTCTTTAGCTCTCGTGGTCCTGATGGATTTGGATTTTTTGAGGTGGAGCATGTCCATCAGATCCTGATTGGACATGGCCTTGTACGTCAGGCAGAGATCACCTCTGAGCAGGCGGTATGCTACTGAATAGAGCTGAAGTTTCTTTAGTCTGGCAGAATAAGACATATGTTGGAGACCCTTGATCCTTTTGGTGAGGTACTTTTGTGGTCTCTCCAGCTGTTGCAAATGCCAGGTGAGGTACATACCAAATGGGGCATTGTACTCAATCATGGGTCTGATGAGGGAGGAATATAGGGGTACAATGACATCTGTGGATCTGGATGTGAATCCCTTCATGATGTGGTGTGCAAGGTAGAATGTTTTTCTAACCACTTTGGCAACGTGGGTGTCAAATGAGAGGTCGCTGTCTACTTGGGTCCCTAGGTCTCTGATTACTTTTTCTGTACTCAGTGGATTGCTGTCTATGTGATAATTTGTGGGTACTTTGTTTTTTCCAAAAGGGATGACTATACATTTTTTGGCATTTAGTTTAAGGCCGTGACTACAGCACCAGTTGTCCGTTTCAGTGAGGCCTTTTTGTAGGATGTGTGTGTCTGCTGGTGTATCGACTATGGCGCCTAGTTTGCAGTCATCTGCAAACTTTGTCAGTCACAGCCCTCCCATGTTTGCTTTAACATCTGAGAAATAAATGCCGAACAAGAGGGGTCCCAGGACAGATCCCTGTGGGACACCACTTGTGACTGGCTTTGAGTCTGACATTGCTCCAGCAATTTTAACTTTATGGGTTCTGTCCTTTAGCCAGTTTGCAACCCATCTAGTGACATAAGGGTTTACTTTTAAGCTGTTTAGCTTATCTATGATGCCTGAGTGGGGTATTGTGTCGAAGGCCTTAGCCAAGTCCAAGTATGCTGTATGGACTGCTTTGCCCTCATCAATGGCTCTAGTGACTGTTTCGAAAAAGTCAACCAGGTTTAAAAGGCAGGATCTGCCCTTTACAAAGCTGAACTGGGTGGGGTCAAGTGTCTGTAGGTCCCCTATGTCTCTGTTTATGAGTTCCATAATGATTCTTTCCATAGCTTTGCAGACCAGGCTAGTTAAGCTTATGGGGCGGTAGTTTCCAGGGTCTGTAGAGGCACCCCCCCTTGTGGAATGGGACCACTGTTGCTGTACGCCAGTGTTCAGGTACATATCCCGAAGTAAGGCTAAGGTTAAATAGCATTTTTATGTGTGGGTTTAGCTCCTCTTGAAGTTCACGTAACACGCACCCCGGGATACCGTCAGGTCCCATTGATGCTGTGTTTTTTGCTTTGTTTAGGGCGGTTCTCACTTGGACATCTGAGATGACAGGGAGATTACATTCAGCTGGGATAAGTATTTCTTCTTTTGGGGGTGAAGGAGGGGAGAAATTTGCACTGAACCTGTCAGCCAGAATGTTAGCAATATCTGTGGGTTCAGTGTATTTTTTGTTGTTGTGAACCAACTCTGAGCATATCTGAGGGTTTCTGCCCAGGTTTCTAACATAGCTGAAGAAGGCTTTGTGGTTATCTTTAGTGTACTTAGCGATTTTTCTCTCAAAGTTTGCCTTGGATGTTTTTATGAGAGAACGTAGTTTTCTGCTAATGTTGATTAGAGATGTCTTCCCTTCATGGGATTTCGCTCTGACGTGCAGTAGCTTCCTTCTTTTGTTATACAATTTGTTTATGGCTGAGGTCCACCAGACAGGACGCTTACATTTGGTGGAGAGGGACTTGGATTTGTTTGGGATTGCATGATCCATGCATTCTTGGAGATGTCCATAAAAAGCATTTGTGAAGGATTCGGCATTGTGGGATGTGGTATCCACTGGCACAGTGGGCTTAAAGGATACCATCTCAGTCTTAAGAAGAGTGAAGTCTGCTTTTGAGAAGTTTTTCACTGTGGTCTTTTGTGCTGGGGTGGAGGTGGGATATGTATATCCAGGGTGATTAGTTTGTGGTCAGATCTCACTAGTGAGGGGTATACTTCGGTGTGGAGCATTTTGTCCCCATGTTTGTGATGATCAGGTCTAGTATATTATCTCCCCTAGTGGGAGAGGTGACTAGTTGTTCCAGTGCATTTGAATTTATGAATTCCAGGAACTTTTGGGCTAGGGTATTAGGGCTAGAATAATGTACCCAATCTATGTTTGGGTAGTTGAAGTCTCCCAGTATGATGGTATTTTGTGATACATTCATATCCTCCGATGTCTTCAGGAAGGCTGAGTGGGGTTCTTGAGATTGGGAGGGTGGTCTGTAACATGCTACCAGTTGTATAGCAGTTTTGCCTATGGTTAGTTGCACTTGTATGGTCTCTGATGCTTCATGTGTTGCTACTAACCTGGAGATGTGGGTATCCTTTATGAATATGGACACTCCCCCTCCCTTTGTGGTTCGGCCCGGGTTTTGGGGCCGAAAAGCATGATACGAGGTATAGCCTGGTAGTGCTGGGGTGCTCTCAGGAGCCTTGAACCAGGTTTCAGTTACTGCACAGACGTCAATGTTCTCCATGCTGAGGAGTGCATCAAGTGCCTGCATCTTGAGATTTAGACTTCTGGCGTTGAGCAGCATTACCCTTAGTTTTTTTCCATTTTTGTTTTCTAAGGAGGTGGGTTTGTCTTTTGAGCCTTGCCTAAAAAAGGCACTATGGGGGTGGCAAGAGCCAGGCCCAAACTCTACCATAACCCCTGAGCCACAGACACTAACTCTTAATAATACATAATTGCTTAACAGACCTCCCCAACTCCCTCCTGATAGCTCATCTCAATATTCACAGCATTAATAATAAAGTTGCTCACCTAAACGCCCTCATGGATGTACATTCATTTGACATCCTCTGTCTTACTGAAACTTGGCTCAAGCCAACAACACAAGACAATGTGGTTATTCCTCCCGGCTATAATATCCTGAGATTAGACCGTACTTCTAAAAAGGGTGGAGGAGTAGCTATATTATACAAATCTGGATTACAAGTAACCACTATAGACTCCATACCTCCACAAACTAGTAATGCAGAAATTCTTATTTCCAAAATTCAGCTTAACAAATGCAAATCCATAAATGCAAATCCATATACATCATCTGTATCTACCTCCCCCCAGGCAAAAATACTAGTACCTTAGAGGCTATTCTAAGTTGGCTTTCCACCAACTATCCAGAGGAAACTATAGTACTCGGTGACTTTAATATTAACTGGAAGGGTTGTACATCTGATCAGCCTGCTACTCATATAAACCTTTATGGTTTTACTCAAACTATCACATCCCCCACCAGAACCAATAAACATAATAACAACAAAAGTACCCTTGATTGGATTCTCACTAATACTAATCACCAAACTTACAAAGTAGGAACCCTCCCTGAAGACATAAACGACCACTCTCTCACCTTCTTAATCAGGTATAAGACTGATATTCCTAACCAAACCATTTATAAGACAATAAGGACTAACAAAAATTTTAACCCTGACAACTTTCAAAAAGAACTTATATCATGTGACTGGTCATGCAACACCTACCATTAGACGATGCAGTCACATACTTTAAGTCAAACTTTTTAGCAATTCT